>NW_007382496.1:0-1707 GCF_000475195.1 Diaphorina citri | reverse complement strand
TGAAAGGAAGGATATCCTATTTCCCTTTCATTTTTTTTTTTTTTCTTTTTTGTTTAAGCCTGACATAGAATTTACACCATTGCCCGGAAAGCCTAAAACTTTTTAGTGAAAAACAACAAGCCAGGTAATCCGCGCTTAAGTCGGAAACCACAAGGTCCTCTGCTAACACTCCCGAGTGTCGACGGGAACGTAAGGACTAAACGAGCCGAAAGTTGCCCGACCTGTAACCGGCTGTCGGTTAAGAAGTTGCCTTTCAATGATCCTCACTGACCGGGAAGGTTCACCTACGCTCGCTATAACCATGAGTTTTACGAGTCTGATGGAGTTCTTTGAGTTGAAATATCCGCCAGACTTTTAGCTTACTGTAGCTTTCGAGCCTGACGGAACGTCTGATGTTGGATAAATAGCCCAGACTTTCTAAGAATTCCGACCCTGATGGAGCTTCTAGTTAGTAGTATCCTCCAGACTGAGGTGCCTTCCATTTTCTCAGACGTATTCCAGTTTTACGGTCCTGCACCGGAAAAGTTTGTCGGCGTCTCCAAAGCCTATGTCATCCTACTGTGGAGAGGTTATCCACATGTGAGTGATTCCAAGCCATCGGATTGCATGGAGCTTTTTAGTTTGGCAAAGAACACCAGAACTAGGGGTCCTTCGGTCCTGTCAAGGGCAGACTCCCTTTTTGCCGGTCTCGTAGCCGTGGGAGTGCCGTGGTTGATAGCTTAGGGGTTACTTAGGGACGAATAACCTAGTGTGTTTAAGGTTCGATAACAGCGGGTGTGCGATGTAGTTACTATTCAAGCCAGAGTTGTAACGCAAAATGTAATCGGGTCAAATTTTCGATGGTCAGTTTTTAGTGCCAAAACACGTTTTGAGGTCCCTAGAGCCTAAATCAAAGTTTCAGCCATTGGCCCGTGTGTGTGTCCTTCTGTCTGTCTGTAAACAAAATATCTCGAGAACAGTTTTCAGCTATAGCGACAAAACGGTTATTAGAGATATTGTAAAAGTTGGGGTAAAAGAACACTCAAATAAGCATCATTCAATAGGATAAGGAAATTCGTGTGATGTTCACAACAGATTTTGATGTCCTCTGGATGGGAATGGTATCCGCGACCTAAGGCTTACAAGGCAGATGAGTTACCCATGATAATAAGCTAAATGTGTCAGCTCCCATGGCGTAGTGGTCACTGCGCTCCCCTTGCACGCGGGAGACCCGGGTTCGATTCCCGACGGGGTCAAGAAATTTGTATCATCCAAATGATTGATTCCGTGACTGGCTGTTGCGGGGCCCACTCAGCCTCGTGAGGAAAATGAGTAGCTATGACATATAAATGCGCATAGCGACCGGTGCCAGCATGGTAGGTAAACATTGGATTTTAGGATTATTGAGATATTGGGAAAATCCTACAATGCTGCAGTGAGCACCCAAGTTGTGACATAATAATAACTGCATTTACATTACATTACATAAGCTAAATGTTAGGCTGGTTAAGAGAAATGACAATGTGCTTTCATCATAAATACTCAAAAAATACCTACCCATTTTCTACATTTGTTTATGAAACAAGTCCTGAGGGAGTAAATTTCATTTCAATCTGGATCCTGCCTTCGGAGTTTCGGACACCGAGGTACCCTGCCTCGGTGGTGTAGTGGTAAAGGCGCTCGCCTGGTAAACAGGAGGGCGTGGGTTCAATCCCAGCCGAGGTATGG
>NW_007382495.1:0-9088 GCF_000475195.1 Diaphorina citri | reverse complement strand
CTGTTATGCTAGACAGAGTATACTGGGATATCAAAGGCCTTGAGGAAATTAGGTTTCTTTGGGATATCCAAAGATTTCACAAACCTAGAACCTTGATTAGCGAATGCAAAAGCCCGTTTGGTAAGGTTACCAAGGTATGTTGATACTTGCTTACCCTAAGAAAAAATTTGACTCATAACTAGGTCCAATTTTCAGCAAAATTGTAATTTCGAGTTCAAAATTTATTCAATTTAATTTTACTGTGATAAGTCTTTTTGAGTTGTATGCTGTGTCATATATGGCAACCCAGACGCTGGGCAGCTCATCAATAAATTATTGATTGTTTCTCTCGCATTATAGGTAGGTATCTACTAATTCAAAAACAACAGAGTAATTACTTTGAGAAGAAAGTTTCCCTGTTGGGTTGCTTGTTTCCTTCGTTTCCACAATGAACAACTGATGGTTGGGAAAACAAGGTGGAGGGATGGACACGTTCAAAGTACTATCCGGTTTTAGAGGAACAATGGAACGAAGGATTAAGAACTAAATTATTGTTGGCAATTAAATTGCATTATTTTGTGTGTGTGATTCTGATTTCTCATTTGTCTTTAAAAAAATAATAATAATACACTACACTTATTCACATCTAAATATACCTAGGCGTTTTCCTATGATTGTCCAGTACCTATGTACCTAGTCTTTTTTTTGTGGTTGGTTCTGGGATTTGAACATGAGATCTCCCCATTATCAAGAGAGAACTAGATCAAGGATCTTCCAAGATTTCTTTCTTTCGTCACATAAAGGATTCTATTTAGAGGAAACAGGTGTTATCGTTGAAAACGGAAAGGTAAAAAAAATGTAAGAAAAAACTTAGGTAGAGCAAAAGAAACGGGAAAAAAATTAGGCCCTATAAAAAAAGTAATCAGTTTGGGGGCTAATTGAGTGAACAGACTAGTAGTTGCTGTCGCTTTCAGTCTTGTCCATTTTCGTCCTTGTCCCATTACAGCACCCAAAAGTTCAACGAGCACAAAAAAGTACGTCATTTTGTTCCACCCTATCTGTTCAGTGCAATGCTGTACGATATGGGTTTTACTTGTCTACGTGCGATGGTTGTGTAATATCAATGAATCAAATATTCAATAAGCTTATAAGTATTGCCCCCGCTTTCCACATACTCTGTGTCTATCTAGTTCTACGGACTGGGGGGATTTCTTAGACACTTCAGCAAGTGGTGCGATTTTGGGCAAACTTTAAGGAGATGGAGAGAGAGAGAGAGAGAGAAGAAAGAGAGAGAGAGAAGAAATCAGAAAAATGAAAGAATTAGCATGAATAAGAGAAGTTTAGCTGGAAATGGTCAATAATGGAGCATTCAACAGTTTCGAGTCCCATTTATTAATATTATTAATTTTTAGACTGAACACGTGTGGAATCACCAAATCTTTTGGGTTTCTATAGGTAGGACCTACCGTGGTAGTTCTTTATTCTTTTCCAGAAAATTCCCTTTGAGTAGATAGGTATTACCTCCATGGACACGATAAATCCTAAGTATCATCCAAAGAAGAAAGGCACAATGCGCTTATGGACACAGAATACACCAAAGCAGTAAGGCTACTAAACGGAAAATCTCTCAGAGGAAGGATATTGAAAACATTTTTCGATGTCATAAAAAAGGCTTGTTCTCCGAGTGAAGAAAAATAAACTGTAGAGATAGAAACATTCAACAAAGAAATTTTTCAAAGGTCAGGCCGTATTTTAAGACTTAGACTTATCCTATACCTATACATCATATCAGAATTTATTTTGAACTAACCTACAGAATCTGTAATCTGTAAAAGTATGTTTACATACTTTTCTGACAGTGAAACTGAAGGCAAAATTCAACGCGGCGATAGCACGTCGAATACACCAGTTCCCCATGGACCACTGAAGTTAAGAAACGTTGTGCGTGGTTAGTATACGAATGGGTGACCATCTGGGCAGTCACGTGCTGCTATATTTTCCTGGCCCACTAAAGTTGGGTGAGATTAATGTGAGTACTAGTGAGTAGAAACATATCTACATTCTGCACAAATCTTCAATCCCATTCATGAAACCTTATGCCTCTTCGGCCCTGATTCGGAATATCTTTGTGATAAGACTAAATACTTTGCCACAATACTAGAGGGAGACATACACAAACTTTACAAAGCACGCATGAAAATCATCTCAGATATATATATACAGGGTGTGTCAAAATTCTATGAAAACTTTGTCCTAAAGTTTAGAAATTTAGGATTATTGAGATATTGGGAAAATCCTACAATGCTGCAGTGAGCACCCAAGTTGTGACATAATAACACAAAGAAACTGCATTTACATTTACATTACATTTACAAATGGTCAATAATGGAGCATTCAACATTTTGGAGTCCCATTTATTAATATTATTAATTTTTAGACTGAACACGTGTGGAATCATCAAATCTTTTGGGTTTCTATAGGTAGGACCTACTGTAGTATGTAGTTCTTTATTCTTTTCCAGAAAATTCCCTTTGAGTAGATAGGTATTACCTCCACGGACACAATAAATCCTAAGTATCATCCAAAGAAGAAAGGCACAATGCGCTTATGGACACAGAACACACTAAAGCAGTAAGGCTACTAAACGGAAAATCTCTCAGAGGAAGGATATTGAAAACATTTTTTGATGTCATAAAAAAAGGCTTGTTCTCCGAGTGAGGAAAAATAAACTGTAGAGATAGATATAGAAAGATTCAACACAGGAATTTACCAAATGACAGGGCCTGTTTCATTGCTTATCCAAGAGGGAGTGGCTGAGAACTGAGAATTAAATTAGTTTGCAATGAAACTGAAGGCATCAAAATATTCAAAATTATATTTTAAAAGGATTCATTCCTTATCATGAAAGGTGATAACCTGATGAGTGATTCAATGATAATAATTGTGTAATAATAGTTACGTCTACGGGTCTACGTAGTTGTGTAAACGATTCATTATTTATTGATTCCGATTGAAAAAGGTCATGATTCAGTTTGGACATACCCACTAAGATGTGCGAAAATGAAAATGCGTACCTAATTTTCAAAAGTAGGTATTGAATGTCAAAGTTTCACTATAAGCAGATATTGTACAAATATGTCTACACGGAACTTCAATCCCATTCATGGGAAAATTGTGCTTTTTCGGCCCTGGTTCGGAATGTAATAAGGAAGGTGTAGGTTCTTGGGAAACGAAGAAGGAATAGGAGAAGAAGAAGGAGAAGTAAAAGGAGAATGAGGAGGAGGAGGAGAAGAAGAACAAGAATAAAAAGAGGAAGACTTAGGAGAAAAAGGAGAAGAAGAAATAAGAAAACCCAAAAGAAGAAGGAAGAGGAAAAGGAGGAGAAGAGGACGACGAAGATAAAAAGGAAAAAGAAGACGAAGAAGAAAGAGAGGAAGATTTTAAATTTGGAAGAAGAAGAGGAAGAAGAAAAATAACAAGAAGAACAAGATCAAGAAGAAGAAAGAGAAGAAGCCCCCCACTTCACTTCCCAGAGTGGAAAAGGAACTCTTAACTCTTCACAAGTTTTCCGCCACTTGTCTTTCAAGATAAAACAAGAAGTTCACAAAGTTAGTTGAGTTTACCGCTCATGTACCTACGTCACAAAACTAGGCAGATATACCTACAGGGTGTACAAAAAATAAGGTACCAAAAATTTCAAGGGGTGATTTTCTGGCTTAAAATGCCTTGATCTTTTTTTATCAAGGGGTCTGTAAATGCTCTCAAGTCTCAATATGAACTACAGACTACAGAGGTTGTCAATGGCACCTGAATTTTGACGTTAGCTCTGAGTTCTCTAGCTTACTTCAAGGCTGAAGTCTTGCTATTGATAATAATCTATCAAGAGTAGAAGTGGAAAAGGGTAAGGAGATAGGAAAGGATAGACGGTATTAAAGTTTAGTTTTAACAGTTGGAAGTGTGTTTATGAAATTTTTACCATCTTGTCAACCCAAACATCTTCTCTTGTTTCTCTTCTCTCCGCCTTCTCCCCTCTTTTTCCTTCCCCTCCTTGTTCTCATTCTCTTTCTTCTCCTTCTCCTCTTTCTCGTTCTTCTTCCCCTCCTTCTTATCTTTCTCCTTCTTCTTCTTCCTCTTCTTCTTCGCCTCTTCCTTCTTTCTGTTTCTGTCTTTTTGAGAAGTTTCGCTTGACTCCTTCAAAGACCAAGTTCTGTCAAGTACCTTCTTAACTTAACTAAAGTAGTGTATTTTATAAACAAAAGGAATGACGCCCTCTCTCTCTCTCTCTCTCTTTCCTTCCCTCCCTCCTATCTTTCTCTCTCTTCCTCTCCCTACGTACATACAATACATATTATTGTGAAGTATAGGTATCTACTCGTAGATATCGATTTTTCATTAATTTTCAAAACAAGTACCTACCTAAATACATAATTATTAGTATTAATACGAGGATTTTCAACTAATAATGTATAGATATTAATAAGATATAAACACATTTTATCAACAGAGGTATGCTTATACAATATGTAGGTACATATCTATATTTAGATGTATTTACTTACATTATGTGGGTAAAGGTGACCCTGAATATAGATATACGTGTTGGAAATAATGCGGGCAAAAGGATAGATAAAGGATTTATAATTCAGTAGGGATTTGATTGGACTTCGAAGGGGAAGAAAGAGAGAGAGAGAGAGAGAGAGAGAAGGAGGAAGAAGAGGAGGAGGAGGAGGAAAAGAAGGAGAAGATGTGTAAAAGGATAGATAAAGGATTTATAATTCAGTAGGGATTTGATTGGACTTCGAAGGGGAAGAAAGAGAGAGAGAGAGAGAGAGAGAGAGAGAGAAGGAGGAAGAGGAGGAGGAAAAGAAGGAGAAGATGTAGATAAAATAAAGAGTGTAACTTTATTATTCTTGAAGCTAACAGAGGTGCTGAAAATGCCAGAAAAATATCTTTTGAACCCTTCAAGCCTTATTAGAAAAAAAAAACTATAGGTAGGACAGGAATTACCTACCTACTTACTAGTCTATGTCATTATAATTTTTTAATTACCTACGTACACATCTAGATTATCATTTTTTTTTTTCATTCCTTAATATCTACATACCTATACTTACTTCAGTTGATATAGCATTCAAACTCCCCACGAAGTTTTTTATAGGTTTAATATTTTTAAGATTGTTAATATTGACACAAGGGTTCATGTTGAGAAGTAATTAGAAGGTAAATCCACATACCTACCTACCTAAAGGGTACCTAGTTACCTAGCTACTGGGGAGCTACCTAGTTACCCACTCGTAGGTAATACCTACTGGAAAACTTTTAAAGGAGGCGTGCTGAAGAGTCATTTTCTGTGGATAATATTAAAACGAGAAGTTACCCTGCTTCCGTCATCGTCAGGTTCCTCTGGTATAGCAGGTTCCTCTAGTACTAGAATACCTAAGGGTAATGTTACATCAAGCGCGCATCGTTTGCAAACAGTGTTTGTAAACGTTTGCAATCATTTTTCCACAAACATTGGCTTATAAACAGCGTTCGTGTGTGCGTGGAATTGATCCGGCTGCTGTCAGTTTTTCAGGTAATGTTACACCAAGCGCGCATTGTTTGCAAATGCGCGCTTGATGTAACATTACCCTAATATGCTAGACAGAGTATACCCAAATATCAAAGGCCTTGAGAAAATTAGGTTTTTTGGGATACCCAAAGAGGATTTCACAAACCTAGAACCTTGATTGGCGAGTGCAAAAGCCCGTTTGGTAAGGTTAATACCAAGGTATGTTGATACTTGCTTACCCTAAGGCCCAAGAAAAAATTTGACTCATAACTAGGTCCAATTTTCAGCAAAATTGTGATTTCGGGTTCAAAATTTATTCAATTTAATTTTACTGTGATAAGTCTGTTTGAGTTGTATGCTGTGTCATATATGGCAACCCAGACGCTGGGCAGCTCATCAAAACGAGGAGACAAAAAAGGCCTCCCTCCTTCTTGTGTATTTAATGCAAAACTTAACGTCTTAAAACTTTCAGACAAAACTCTTCGGAGAATCTTCCAAGGAGCCTGTTTAACTTCTCATGAATATCAAACAGAAGATACTTACCTATCTATTTATTTTGAATGGTAAACACTCTGTTTGACTTGGGATAGATTAGCTAGCCTTAGATAGCTTGGAAGGTAACACGCCTGCCTTGTAAGTGCTAAGTCACAGTTTAGATTCCCACCCGGGTTAAATCCTAAACAAATTAGGGTTGGTCTCAAAACGGCTGTATTTGTCCTATCCTGCCCTATTTTTTATATAAGACGATAAGACCTCAGTAGTTACAGTTTACCGCCTTTTACATGACAGAATTAAGAAGAAAAGATGAAGAACAGAACAAACCTAATTTATAAGGATAATACCCGTAGCAAAAGAACAATTTACTGAAAGCTTGAAACTTTCAGACCGTATGGAAGAATAGATAACGAACATACTCGTACAGTTCACACTTACTTGACAACATTTTCTTCTAACTTCATTACCAACATACATAATTTCTGGATTTTAGAATTTTAATTTTTAGACCGAATATAACAAGAACAGGGTTATGTAGTTATAGGGTACCTATTAGGTTATTTTATTTGTATTTTTTCTCCGTTTATAAGATAGTTTGGTATCGAGATCTGTAACAAAGGAGATCTGATCGCCCAAAATCGAAGAAGAAGAAGAAGAAGAAACGAGGACAGGATAGGAGAAAGCCAGACGTTCTAAGAATAAACCTAAACCTCCTTGCGATGGAATTGACAGGAGAGAAAATTAATATAGGTACCATAGGAAATTGTACACGTACATCTTGAAGATGTGATCAAACGATTCCACAAGAAAAACAGACGCTTTGTTTCTCCTTTGAACGTCACTTTTGACTTGTTTAGGGAACCAAATGTATTAGACTTTTGTTTCTACCATTAGTAGAAGGAGTTTCCTGCTTTCTCGTCATCACATCACCAATTCAACATGAACATCAACCTGAATAATTCAATTAAAGAAAACTAAACAGGCGGAGGAGCACAAGTTTGGAGAGGTTTTCCCAGCTCCTCATCTGTTCACAATGCTTCAGATATGAATATGTTGAGCAGGAGAGAGCACGGTAGGAAAAATCACTGCTCATTGCTTACTCTGAAATTCGCGATTATTTATTTTGAGATTTTTGAGTGTTTTCTGTGAAATCTGACAGTAGATTCTTATTGTAAAACCGATTACATTGCATTCCTAGATTCCTATACTTATAGGTAAAATGAAATGTAAAATCACAGTGAGTAGCTACCAGACTTAAACCTAATAATATCCATCCTCCTCATCTGTTCACAATGCTTCAGATATGAATATGTTGAGCAGGAGAGAGCACGGTTGGAAGAACTACTGCTCATGTCTTACTCTGAAATTCGCGCATATTTATTTTGAGATTTTTGAGAGTTTTCTGTGAAATCTGACAGTAGATTCTTATTGTAAAAGCGATTTTTTTTTCTTTAATAAAAGATGAGTGTTCCACCGGCGTTTTTATTTCGTAGCAATTAATGGAACAACTGCTACATTAGACGCTTGTGGCCTGTGTTGTAGCATGCCCATCTCGTAGTATGCCTCTCATCAGATGGGCGAGAAGAGACACAATACTTCCCATTTAGGTGCTGGGTTAATACGAGTTGCGTTGCATTCCTACATTACTACTTATAGGTAAAATGAAATGTAAAATCACAGTGAGTGATAATATTCATCCTATTGCTCATGTCTTACTCTGAAATTCGCGCTTATTTATTTTGAGAGTTTTCTGTGAAATCTGACAGTAGCTTCTTATTGTAAAACCGATTACATTGCATTCCATTCCTATACTTATAGGTAAAATGAAATGTAAAATCACAGTGAGTAGGTACCAGACTTAAACCTAATTTCATCCTATCTGTGAATCTGTGATGCTACCTGAAGAACCATGTCCATCCCGTAGTATGCCTCTCATCAGATGGGCGAGAAGAGACACAATACTTCCCATTTAGGTGCTGGGTCAATACGAGTTGCGTTGCATTCCTATATTCCTACTTATAGGTAAAATGAAATGTAAAATCACAGTGAGTGATAATATTCATCCTATCCCATCTGTGATGCTACCTGGAGAACCATGTTCTTAAGTCACCATCGATCTACCCGTCAAAGAAAATCATCCTCAGAATTTCCAAGGTAGAAAAGAGGGAGAACAAGAAAGAAAACTAAGTAGGTATGATGGAGGCGAAAAACTTCTTTCCCCGAAAAGTGTTTTGAATTCATAATAAAGTTAAATATGATTATAGAAAATTATTCACTCGAAAATTAAACTTTAACAAACACAGCTTTTCTAACTTAATTACCAACATACATAATTTCTAGATTTTAGAATTTTAATTTTTAGACAGAATATAACAAGAACAGGGTTATGTAGTTATAGGGTACCTATTAGGTTATTTTATTTGTATTTTTTCCCCGTTTATAAGATAGTTTGGTATCGAGATCTGTAACAAAGGAGATCTGATCGCCCAAAATCGAAGAAGAAGAAACGAGGACAGGATAGGAGAAAGCCAGACGTTCTAAAAATGAACCTAAACCTCTTTGCGATGGAATTGACAGGAGAGAAGATTAATATGGTACCCCTCTTTTCCTGTAATACCTCTCCTTATATGTTACATCCCTACAGTTTACCCCTCTCTTCAACCTTTTTTCAACTCTTTCCTTTTGCATTTCCAGCCCGCGCCTAACTTTCTCAACACTTGCATCTTATGCTGTCGAAATTGATTACTATCACAATACCTAATTGTATAGGTCGAAAAAAAAAACTTGCTTGAGCATCACACAATCTTTCTTATCCTAACTAATAAATTATGCCTGTTTGGAGTAGGTATACATATTTGGATTTTCTAGGTATGGAAAACCGCCAAAAACCGGTCAAAAAGTGCCAAAATGCAGTCAAAATATTGACTTAACTACTCTTACAGATACAAAACTATATCCCCTCGCCAGAATTTACTATGAAAATTCCACCACCGCAATCGGAAGCACAAACTTTACAAATATAAAAGTTCTATGAAAATTTACCTCCCCCTTCCCCCCTCTCTC
>NW_007382494.1:0-9097 GCF_000475195.1 Diaphorina citri | reverse complement strand
AAGGGGCAGTCAAGAGTCGTGTGAGATGTTATGTCTGTCCAAGGTGTAGGTTTTCGAAATTCGAAAAATCTTTCTGTGCTAATGACTACATATTTCGGGGTGCTGAGTCTTCCAAACAATATTGAAGAGCTGGCCCATCCAAAGCCAAGGTAAGACATCTCTAGAGTTTATGAATTAGCAACCCTATATTTTCTTTTTTCCTAAGTTTACCTACAGTCCCAGGATACTGAAACAGGGGCCTCACATAGGTAGTTGTGAGGCCCCTGTTCCAGTGTACTCGCCAACCCCCATCAGATCCATAGGAAGAAAATTTTGTACCTTATGAGGTAGAAAAAATGTACCTCAGCTCCGGCTCTACATAGAGTAGGTAGGTATTGTTTTTACTTTTTGGCATTCTTTTTGACGTGGATATTTTTGATTCTTGTTTCAGACAGTTATCGGATTAATCTTCGTTGGATCAAGTGATTGGATCAAATTTTGGATTTTTCATGTTCAAAAGGTAAGTGAAAATGGTTCTGTTAGGATTTTACCTAGGTACTTCCAAAATATGTTTTAGTTATCATTATATGTGGTCATTCGCCTTGTAGGTTTCTGATCATAATGGACTCTTCAGTGGAAGGTAGAATTGTTTTCACTTTTTGGCATTCTTTTTGACGTGGATATTTTTGATTCTTGTTTCAGACAGTTATCGGATTAATCTTCGTTGGATCAATTGATTCACCAAATTTTGGATTTTTCATGTTCAAAAGGTAAGTGAAAATGGTTCTGTTAGGATTTTACCTACTTCCAAAATATGTTTTAGTTATTTTATGATATGTGGTCATTCGCCTTGTAGGTTTCTGATCATAATGGACTCTTCAGTGGAAGGCATTATCAATTTGTAATGTTTCTTCCTCTTCCTCATCATTTTCATTAAAAATTTCATCTTTGATCTCCATAAACTCATAATGATCTCTAGATAGAGCGCAAAAAAGTTACTCAGAATCAATTACTAACTCCATTTTGAAAAAAATGTTGGTTATCGTGTTTTGCCATCTTTCCACAGCAATATTATCATTGTTAAAATTACGTGTATTAACGTGTATTAAAATAAATAAATAAATAAATAAAAAATCACTTGTTCGTAAGGTGAGACAGGAGAGGAAGGATGGGAATATAATTAGGTATTGTCATACAGGGTGTGTCTATCATACCTGTTCTCAATAGAGTTACACGCCACATACACCCTGTTTTTAATAGAGCTCATGTTCTTAGAGAGGTGAGATTTTCTGGTTAAAGAGCTTGAAAATGATAAGTCTCTAAAGTTTTTCTTTTTCTTCTACATTGTATTACGACTTCTGATCCCGAGATAAATCATTCTGAAAGAATATCATGCTTTATAATTGGAGTTAAGTAATGTCGGGCGTGGTGTGTACTTGGTCGGGTAACCGTTTGAGCAAAATCATGGGTTGAAGATGTCTTTTTTTTTCCTGTCGTACAAACATTTTAACAATAACACATTGTTGCCTTGATTCTTGGTTGTTTGATAGGTAATTTGGTAGCAGTTAGCAGAGAGATGTAGGTACAAATCAATAATTATTTTGTATTTGCTTATGCAACGTGCCATAAAGCTGACGCATTCAAACTTACCCCGGTGTAAATGACTCAAATGTCCTCAAAGACTTCCAAAGAATTCTATTGAGGAAGAAAATTAAGTTAGGAACAAGGAACATACTTGAAATTCTTCGGCTTTATCTCTTGTTTCTACATTCCTACCACCTCTGGGTACCACAGATTAAATTTCTATACTTAAGCCTGTTCCAGTAAGAACGTTACGTCTTGAAAAAGTTATGACGTTCCTAATATCCATTACAACATTACAAAAGAAGAACTAGAAATCTACAAGGAATTAAGTTAGTCCTGAAATCAGGTGAAACAAAAGTTAGGGACCAAAGTCTTGAAGAAGCAGAAGATGTGATTTTATCCATCAGGTGTTAGAGCTATAGGTGCGGGGTATACATTCATTGAATACTCAATACCTGTTTCTTGTAAAGTTGTTCTAGATCGGAAGGTAAATGAGTAATTAAAAAACTACTTATTATCAATATTATCATTGTTAAAATCACTTGTTCGTAAGGTGAGAGAGGAGAGGAAGGATGAGAATATAATTAGGTATTGTCATACAGGGTGTGTCTATCATACCTGTTCTCAATAGAGTTACACGCCACATACACCCTGTTTTCAATAGAGCTCATGTTCTTAGAGAGGTGAGATTTTCTGGTTAAAGAGCTTGAAAATGATATAATTGTCTAAAGTTTTTCTTTTTCTTCTACATTGCATTACGACTTCTGATCCCGAGATAAATCATTCTGAAAGAATATCATGCTTTATACCTAATTGGAGTTAAGTAATGTCGGGCATGGTGTGTACTTGGTAGGGTGACCGTTTGAGCAAAATCATGGGTTGAAGATGTCTTTTTTTTCCTGTCGTACAAACATTTTAACAATAACACATTGTTGCCTTGATTCTTGGTTGTTTGATAGGTAATTTGGTAGCAGTTAGCAGAGAGATGTAGGTACAAATCAATAATTATTTTGTATTTGCTTATGCAACGTGCCATAAAGCTGACGCATTCAAACTTACCCCGGTGTAAATGACTCAAATGTCCTCAAAGACTTCCAAAGAATTCTATTGAGGAAGAAAATTAAGTTAGGAACAAGGAACATACTTGAAATTCTTCGGCTTTATCTCTTGTTTCTACATTCCTACCACCTCTGGGTACCACAGATTAAATTTCTATACTTAAGGTAACAATTCCCATTGAACATTTGGGACGCATTCGAACAAAATTGAAATACAAGAACGCTTATAATCTAGTTTTGATTTTCAATCAGACGGAGGGGAAACTCAATAAAGGAAGATTAAATTGTTCGAATTTTCAATCTTCCAAAATTGCCAAATTCCGGAGATAAAATGTAATTGTGAAACAATGGAGCGTGGTCCATCAATCTAAATATGGCTGGGGCACCACATTATGGACAGGTCAAGGGTGCCTTGCTTGGAAAGGCATTTTTTTTTATGGTAAGCATGAATGCTTGTCACCAACAATGTTGTTTCCTCAATAGTACACTTCGCTAAATATCACGACTTGAAACTTGGATTCGTACTATAAACTTCGCATACGTAGTTTGGACTCCAGAACCAACACCAGTCCTACATTTGGCACCCCTCGTCATACTTAGGTTAAACGTTTTATACTTTTATCCCAGCCGCTGCGCGCTCCCGGGGGCTTCGCGGGGTTGTGCAGGGGGTCGCGCTTCGCGCTCCCTTGTTTACGGCCGCGCTGCGTGCTCTCGGGGCTTCGCGGGGTTGTGCATGGGGTCGCGCTTCGCGCTCCCGGGGCTTCGCGGGTTGTGCAAACCCAAAAAAAAAAAAAAAAAAAAAAAAAAAAAAAAAAAGAATGGATCAGATGAAGGTAAATTTGAGAGATTGAGTTCAAATCCTTTTACACAAATATGTATTTTATGGCCCACATTCCATTTCTTTTTATTTAAATTTACATCTACACAGCATTTCAAAATTAATTTTATTCTTCAAGGGTGTTCTTGTCATCTTGTTCCCAATCAGATGTTCCCTTATGCCAGTCCTCTAATAATTATGCCTAATAGGTTCCTCCTACTCACAACCTCTTTGAAAGTTAAAAAATCACGAGAATCCTTAATTATTCAGATTTGTCCTGATGAGTCACATTAGTATGCAAAATGCCTGCCTTCCCCCTCCTTAGAGTCCTTAAGGATACATCCTGTCATGGGAGAGAGAGAGAGAGAGGGGAGGGGGGGCGGGAAGGGAGAGAGAGGGATTCCCCGTAAACTTTAAATTAAAATATCCCCAGCGATTTACTATGTAAAGGAGAGAGGAGGGGAAAAAGTCTGAACTTTTTTTTTACCTCAGCAAAAAGAATTACCTACTGGGATTTTTTAATGTAATTTCTCCCCCTCGTATTCTAATTATAATATTCTGTGTGGGGAAAACATGCATCGTAAGGGAATGGGTGACTGGAAATTGTGTTGGATTCCTGTAATTCCAATTCACCTTTGCTTTGAACGTTTGAAGGAACGGAGGAAATTCATGTTTGGGCCTTTTTCTGGGTTTACGATTTCTCGTTGAAATCCATCATAGATTGATCCAAACTTCCATTTTTGCTATTTTTTTTTTTCACCGACCGACATAAAAAACATGAAACTGTAGACCCTGCCATTTAATGTATCAAATTACCAATGATTTACCTATATGTATCTAACTTGGCCGTCAAAAAGTTGCAAACACGTGTCACCTTCATTAAACATTCATTAAATTATACGGAAAATTGGAAATTTAGACAGTCATATTCTATCACCACTTTAATCCCTTCTGACCCCATGGCTATTTTAGCTAAATTCCCTTTGGGTAGGAGTTGTGTTTTGGGGGTTTTTCGCGTCACTAGGAAGCTATTCGCTATGAAAATTCATTTGAAATATTTAGGGTTGAGGTTTTATGCTGTAACATTTTCAATCTGAAAGCTGTTGTACATACATAATTATTATACCCTATGTCTTGGCTACGAAGACCCTCTAATCCTTTATTTTATAAACAGAAAAAAAAGACAACAATGATGAAGAAGCAGAACAAGAGAGATACCTAAACTTTCTTGTTCCATCTTTTCTTTCTAATGAGAAGTTTAGGTGGGAGCATATAGGTTATTCTTCTTCTTTCCCTCCAGTTTTTTGATAGTTTTTCCAAGTAGCGATACATCAATTTGTATTGAACTAGTTCACATTTTTTTTTTTTATTTTCCTTGTGATATCTAGTACTTAAATGGCATTAAGTATAGGTAGATACCTAAGCTACCTACTTTAAGTATAGGTGAGTAAAGTTGTTGGTCCGAATTTTCTGACTCAACGTGGTATTTGTGACTAAATCACCTTTTTACTTTCCTTATCCTATGGGAAGGAAAGTAATGTAATCGGGTCAAATTTTCGATGGTCAGTTTTTAGTGCCAAACACGTTTTGAGGTCCCTAGAGCCTAAATCCAAAGTTTCAGCCATTGGTCCGTCAAAGTGTGTGTCTGTCTGTAAACAAAATATCTCGAGAACGGTAAGAGCTAGAGACTTGAAATTTGGTATGTAGATGTCAAATGTGACAAGGATGCGACACGAAACTTTTGGTTGAGATCGGTGCAACGGTTGGCGGCATTTTACCGCTTTTTGGCGGTTTTCGGTGTAATTTAACAATATATCGGGAACGGTATGAGCTAGAGACTTGAAATTTGGTATGGAGTTTACAAATGTGACAAGGATGCAACTCAAAACGTTTGGTTGAGATAGGTGCTGCGGTTGGCGGTATTTTGACCGTTTTTGGACGGATTTCGACCGTTTTTTGGCGGTTTTCAGCTATACCGACTAAACGGTTAGAGATATGGTAAAAGTTAGGGTAATATAATACTCAAATAAGCATCATTCAATAGAATAAGGAAAGTCGTGTGATGTTCACACCAGATTTTTTTTTACATAAAGCTAAATCAAAATTTTGAAGGTGTACCTTCAAAATCAAGCCCCCCCAAAAATTTAGGCAAGAACCACCTATGACGAAGTTCACCGGGCTAACCACTAAACAGTGTGTATTTGGGTATTCTTGAACTTTGTGTCCCGTTCGTAAATCGAACCCCGGACCCTGAAATTCTCAGTTAAGTTATTCCACAGCATTCTCACAACATTGTGGTGACTTCACAAGAATTCACAATGAATTCTGTTGCTAGCAGCATTATACCTGTTTATAATATTATTTGTGTTATTTCCAGGCTATTTATATAACGTAGCTATATTTATAATTAAGTATTTGTATTAGTTTTCTTTTTTTTTCAGAGCATTTTCTCCAATGTAGAGCATGGCAACAGAATTAAACATTGTTTCTTAATTATTTCCTTCCATTCTTCTGTCTCCTCCTGTTGTTATGGAAGTTTGGATCAATCTATGATGGATTTCAACGAGAAATCGTAAACCCAGAAAAAGGCCCAAACATGAATCAGGTAGCACAAAATTTGTAAAAATTCAACATTAGGACAGTAATCCCAAACGTAAATCCCAAAGTCACTCAGGTTAACCTACACCAAGCAGGGCGAACGATAGAATGGGTCCAAACACCACATCCAAAGCGCCGGCACTTATTCTATAAATTAGATATGATGTATGTACTATGTACCTACCTATATCAAAGCAATATTTGAAAGTGGTGTACCTAGGTACTTGGTGTAGACCTAAAGCTAATAAAAAATACCTACATCCTTTCCTCAGAGAATAACATGCAAATTTTGAATAGGGAGGGGGAGGATTGAGAATTCCAAATGTTAAGAAGAACTTGTGGAACACACACACACACAAGTTTAATCAAATTGGAAAAGTTTTCTTTTTTCTACCTTCTGGTCGGCTCGTGGACTGGTGCTAGAAAATGCTCCATTATACTACAGTAGAAGTCGATTGAAGTCGAATTTGTTGGAATGGAAACAAAAAGTTTACACATAGTGTGGACGTATTGTAAAGAACACAATCACAAAAGTAGGGCAATCGGTAGGAAGGTAACAATTTGGAGATAGCTAGTCGAGCTAGGTAGGTATTTCACGAAACTTTTGGTTAAGACCGGTGCAACGGTTGGCGGCATTTTACCGCTTTTTGGCGGTTTTCGGTGTAATTTAACATCTTCACGGTACCAAATTTTGTATGTGCGCCGTGTAACTCTCTACATATGCAATCTGCAAAACACAATAAAGTTTTCCTAAACCTCTAGTCCTCTACTAAACAGCCACAGCCACCACAGAAAAAATGTTTACTCGTAGGTTTGTATGTTTGCATCAATTGCCTCAATATTGTAACACATGTCTTCCCCTCCCCCTTCCTGCTAACCAGGGTAATGTTCAGATATTCTTGAGTATAGGTACAAGTACCCACAAACCTAAACCTAATAATAAAAACTTCTTGTTCCACCATTGTTTTCCTTTATAAGGTTAACTGGAAGAGGTTAGAGTTAAATAATGAAGCTCTATCTACATTCTACCTTGTTAAAGATATTCTGACTGTCTTGAGAAGAGAGCTATTTCTCGCTGGTAATGGGATTCAATCCATAAAATAAATGCCTAAACCAATCTATTAAAAAATCGTATAGGTACCTATTGACCCAAAAACATCGAGCTCAACTCGGTTAAAAAAAAAAAATAAAATAATAATAATAATAATAATAATAATAAAAGGTCGACAGGACTCAATTTTTGATCATCAAAAATTGAGTCCTGTCCGTCGCTTCGCTCCGGATTTCTGCTAGTTATTAATAAAAGGTTAAAGTTTACGATTTACGGGTATTTTTTAAATCGATTTATCTCGGTAGATATCTAGAAGTCGTAGAAGAAAAAAAATTCGTTGGTCCTCATTTTTCCTACTCTATGACTTTGAAACTTCACCCAAGTAAGCGCAACTGATCTAGGTATTCATTAGGTTGGGTGGATATTAGACAGGTTGCTCATTAATTCATTAGGTTGGGCGGAAGAGACCCCTGTAGTCGAAACATTTAATCCGCGAGCTATTACTGCAACCGTTTTAGAACGTTTTACGTCTTTTTACCCCCGTCTTTTTTTCGTAGTCTGAGGAGGAGGGGGAGGAGAAGAAGGAGGAAGAAGAGGAAGACTAAAAAGAAGAATGAGAAAGAAGGAGGGAACCTTGCAGAGGGCGAGATTTACGTTTGGGATTACTGTCCTAATGTTGAATTTTTACAAATTTTGTGCTACCTGATTCATGTTTGGGCCTTTTTCTGGGTTTACGATTTCTCGTTGAAATCCATCATAGATTGATCCAAACTTCCATTTTTGCTATTTTTTTTTTTCACCGACCGACATAAAAAACATGAAACTGTAGACCCTGCCATTTAATGTATCAAATTACCAATGATTTACCTATATGTATCTAACTTGGCCGTCAAAAAGTTGCAAACACGTGTCACCTTCATTAAACATTCATTAAATTATACGGAAAATTGGAAATTTAGACAGTCATATTCTATCACCACTTTAATCCCTTCTGACCCCATGGCTATTTTAGCTAAATTCCCTTTGGGTAGGAGTTGTGTTTTGGGGGTTTTTCGCGTCACTAGGAAGCTATTCGCTATGAAAATTCATTTGAAATATTTAGGGTTGAGGTTTTATGCTGTAACATTTTCAATCTGAAAGCTGTTGTACATACATAATTATTATACCCTATGTCTTGGCTACGAAGACCCTCTAATCCTTTATTTTATAAACAGAAAAAAAAGACAACAATGATGAAGAAGCAGAACAAGAGAGATACCTAAACTTTCTTGTTCCATCTTTTCTTTCTAATGAGAAGTTTAGGTGGGAGCATATAGGTTATTCTTCTTCTTTCCCTCCAGTTTTTTGATAGTTTTTCCAAGTAGCGATACATCAATTTGTATTGAACTAGTTCACATTGAATACGTTCCAAAGAAAAGTAGAGGAAGGAGAAGAAAAGGAAGGAAGAGTAGGACAAGAGGAAGAAGAAGAGAAGCATCAGCAGAAGGAGAAGAAGAAGATTTGTATACTTTCTTGTTTCTAAATACAAATCCGATGCATCTTTTGTAAACGTTACAGAACTTCCCAAGGTCCATTTCAATCTTCTTCTGTTGTTGTTTTAGAAAATTGTTTTACCGTTATATTGTTAAGATTAAATGAGTCAATAGGTAGTAGTAGGTAGTACCTAGGTATCTGCTTTGTTTCTCTGAATTTCTCCAAAACCTGAAACTTTATCCTTTGGGTTTCCTTGAAACATTTCTAAAATCATTGGTGAATTTTGTGGGGAAGCTGAGAGCCTCTTCACAATTTTTGTGGATTACCAAAATCCTTCATTACTCATTTTACAAATAGGTACATAAATATGTATTTGTATAGGTAGATAGGTAAGCACAACATTTCCTGTTGAATTGTAAATCTCTCTCTCTCTCCCTCTCTCTCTCTCTCTCTCTCTCCCTCTCTCTCTCTCTCTCTCTCTTTCCTGCTCCATTTCTGTCTCGTTGATTTTCCACAGAGGCAGATTTTGGATCCTCG
>NW_007382493.1:7038-9098 GCF_000475195.1 Diaphorina citri | reverse complement strand
AGGATGTGTTGAGTTGAGTCCTATCAATACCGAAGCCTGGGCTATCTCAGTCGAATGAGAGCACTAGATTGTTTTGTATTGATAGGTTGAATATATATAATATGTATCGGTAGAGCAACGTGGGTGGTTAAATCGAATGCGATAAGTAGGTATAAGAAAATATAGGGTCTCGGGGGAATAGAATAAGAAACAAATAATTTATTGAGTGTGAATTAAGACAATCAAAAACAGCTTACGGCTAAATTTAATCTAAGTGGAATATTGGTAGGTACTCAGAGTGAACAACCAAACAAACAAGCGAATAGAATTGAAATTGATAATAAATAAGTAAATCGAAAGACAAACGACAAAGGTAAGTAATAATTCGATTCTGGCTCACTGCGCGTGAACAGAATACAGTAATGGCAACGCAAGGAAGGTAATAAATAAGTAATTCGAAAGACAAGTGACAAAAGTAAGTAATAATTTAATTCTGGTTCTCTGCGCGAGAAAATCAATAAGATGGCTTTTAACTTTTTCAACAATAAACATATAAGAACAAATAATTTATTGAGTGTGAATTAAGACAATCAAAAAACAGCTTAAGGCTAAATCTAAACTAAGGGAAATACTAGTAGGTATTCCGAGTGAATAGCCAAAACAAACAAGCGAATAGAATTGAAATTGATAATTGAGAATAAATAAGTAAACCGAAAGACAAGGGACAAAAGTAAGTAATAATTTAATTCTGGCTCTCTGCGCGTGAACAGAATATGGTAATGGCAATGCAAGAAAGGTAATTGAAGGGCTCGAGTGGGCAAAAGCCACTGAGTTAATTGAAATTGAATTTGTAAAATGAACTATGGGAATTAAACGGAGTGTACTAAGACCTCGGTCTCTTTATGGGCGTGCAAATAAAGCAAAACAATAAAAGCGCGTGCAAATTAAATAAACGGAAAATTATTACTTGAATCAATATAGGCGATGGGCTACGGTCGTTGGTTCTCTCTCTCTCTCTCGCAGGGGCTCGCGAGAATCGATGAGTTGTCGTCGAAAATCGGCTCTCACAGTCCTGACTAAATCACTGCAGTTTGAATGGTCCTTTATCCAGCGAGTTGTAGATGGGTGTAATGATGAGTACATGCCATTGAAAGATGTGTTGCATTCTTGCTTCCTACCTTCATTGTTTGGACGAGAGATAAATGATATTGAAAAAGAACTCATACATCTTCCAGCACGTCTTGGTGGCTTGGGTATTAATGATCCAATGAAGGCTGCTGAAACTTCTTATGAAGTTTCTGTGTCCTGTAATTCAAAAATAGTACATTCAATCAAAACTGGTGAACCTCTTGATGTACAACAACACAACATGTGGGTCCAAGGAAAACTAAAAGTACAAAAAGCACTTAAGAGAATCCAACAAGAAGAATTGAGTAAAAGATTGATATCTCAATTACCACGAAAGAAGAAAAGAAAATTGGAACGAATCACCAGTAACAATTGCTCTCAATGGCTCACAGTGATACCAATATCAAATGATCACTTTGATTTGTCCCCAACACAGTTTCGTGATGCTTTAGCAATGCGTTATGGCAATGAATTGCAAGGCCTTCCCGCTAATTGCGATGGATGTGGCCAAGAGATGAATCTCAACCACGCTTTGGACTGCAAAAAAGGTGGTCTAGTCAAGTTTGGTCATGACTATTTGCGTGATGAGTGTGCTGCATTAGCTGGCCTCGCCTATAATGGTGTGACTATCGAACCAGTTGTTCGTGAAGCTGGTCCTAATGGAGGTGCTTTGATAACTGATATCAAAGTCAATGGTATTTGGGAATCTGGAAAGGCTGCGTTTTTTGATAATCGCGTAATCAACGCTGACGCTCCTTCCTACGAATCCCAAGAGTGGACAACTACTTCTAAAGCTCATGCCAAGGAGAAACATACTAAATATGACAAGGCGGTTGAAGATATTCGGGGCTCTTTTTCTCCACTTATTTGTTCGGTTGATGGTGCGTTACATCTTGAGTTCACATCCTTCCTGAAAAGAATAGCCTCAACACTAAGTGCAAAATGGAACAAGT
>NW_007382493.1:5055-6863 GCF_000475195.1 Diaphorina citri | reverse complement strand
CAGAGTCACCGAATCGTCAAACGCGGCTCCCTAGTCAGAAGGACTAGAAGAAGGTCCTGGCTCCTACTGGGTTTCTTTCCTAAGCACACGTTTAATTAGTAAAGGTCCTACCTAACTCTGATCGCAGGTGCTGACCGCCTTCTGAAGAAGACGGGAACCGAAGTTCTTTGCGTCTAGGAAGGATTACTCCTTCTGATTCTTCGACCGACCAGTCTAGTCACTGAAATCTAAGGACGAGGGTTCCCGTTTTTCAGGGTCACCGAATCGGCACTTAGATTCCCGAAACTAGACTTGGGGTACCGGCGTAGGACGAGGGTTCTCGTTTTTCAGAGTCACCGAATCGTCAAACGCGGCTCCCTAGTCAGAAGGACTAGAAGAAGGTCCTGGCTCCTACTGGGTTTCTTTCCTAAGCACACGTTTAATTAGTAAAGGTCCTACCTAACTCTGATCGCAGGTGCTGACCGCCTTCTGAAGAAGACGGGAACCGAAGTTCTTTGCGTCTAGGAAGGATTACTCCTTCTGATTCTTCGACCGACCAGTCTAGTCACTGAAATCTAAGGACGAGGGTTCCCGTTTTTCAGGGTCACCGAATCGGCACTTGGATTCCAGAAACTAAACTTGGGGTACCGGCGTAGGACGAGGGTTCTCGTTTTACAGAGTCAGAATCGAACCCGCGACCAGTCTTCATCATCGCCACAACGAACCCGCGACCATGGAGACGAACTTTAGGTACCGTTGAGTGCCGAAACTTTATGAGGTTTAACGGATCTTATAGTGTTTGGCTAACATTTCCTCTAGTCCAAAGAGCATAGAGCAGGGTTGTCCAACCTTAGGGCACCCAAGGTAGAGAGTTGGCGGGCCGCAAAACTCAAATCACGGGGGGGGCCTGGTGTAATGTAATTAGTATAATTTTATTTTATTATGAAAACTTACCACATGATGACATTAGTGCGATTTCTGTGGACACTCTGCAGCTGACACAAGTGCGTGAATATCGACATTCACGTCTTCGGTACACAAACGTAGAAGGTGTGATTTTCGTTAAATTTTTTTTAGGCGGGCCTTCGCGGGCCCCAAAAATGAGCTCGCGGGCCGCAGGTTGGACAAGCCTGGCATAGAGCTTTCATTGTCCATTCTCAGGTTCAATAGGTTCATTACAATCGCTATTGTGTTACTGACACAGATCATTATCTGGACGGTTAAACACCATTGGAAGACTATTAAATCTTTTCATCAGAACTTTTCAGTTTCTGGGCTATTAAATGCTGTTTTAGAACTTTTCAATGCTATTTCTAGGCTAGTGACACTAGAATGTACGGAGGTGTAGGTACCTGCCGGTTGGCACCCAAAATGGGGCAGTTGCCCCGAAATTTTACTTTACATTTTTCTACCGGGAATTGAAAGAATAATCGAGAGAGGTCGTTTTGAGAGGTGAACCGAGTGATAAAAAAAAAATGTAAAAGGCGTTTTATTGAGACGATAGTTGAAAATAAAAGGACTTGTGTAAGCGAAGTGTAACAAGGTCAGAATGCCTAGATCTGATGAGATTCAAACCCCAGTACCACATACTAGACGGCAACATAAGGCTCCATTATAAATTACCATCAGATCTGAATCTAGCTAATGCTCGCTCTTAATTTTCTATAGGTACAATAAAAAGGTATTCAGAATAGAATGTACGGAGGTGTAGGTACCTGCCGGTTGGTACCCGAAATGGGGCAGTTGCCCCGAAATTTTACTTTACATTTTTCGACCGGGGATCGAAAGAATAATCGAGAGAGGTCATTTTGAGAGGTGAACCGAGTGAT
>NW_007382493.1:0-5048 GCF_000475195.1 Diaphorina citri | reverse complement strand
GAAGTGAAGGGATGAGTCGGCTGGGTGCGACTGAAGAAACCGCCGTGGCTTGCTGTGCACTAGTGATGAGTATCCTTGCTGAGTGTAGCGTCCTGGCCGCTCCAGCGGGCGCAGGGAAACTCGAACAAGGTTCCAGAGGAAAATAAAAGGACTTGTGTAAGCGAAGTGTAACAAATGACCCCTGAGAAGACTCGGTTCATATCTCAAAATAAAAGACGCGACAAACTAAATTAAGCAGAAAAGAGGCAAGTGACAAATGAAAAAGACAATACAATGAATAAGAACAAGAACAAGTTAAGCATTAAGGGTAAGAAAACAATAATCATAGGCACAAGAATAAACAAGACAAAATTGGAAGCGATTTTTTTTTTTCTATTGGAATCAGATTCAGGAGTATCAGGAAGACTTGTATTGTGGGCGTGAGTGCCCGGTTGCACGGTTAAAAGAAAAGGGTGTTGCCGCTCTCGGTGAATTTATTTTCGGGAGTGGTGACTGTAGGCGCAGCCGGTTTCTCCCCATTTCAGGAGGGCGACCGGGCGCGAAATGTCCCCAAGTGTCGGAGGAGACGTAAGAGTGTGTGTGAGTATGTGTCTGATTATCAGAGTGTCTGTTGCGAGTACGGTCTGCGCAATTAGCAATGACTGGTTTGTTTCGAACTTTGGGTTGTGTCCAGAAGCGAGGTTTGGGCCTCGAATGGACCCGTCTCTTCCGGACAGTGATGCCGGGAACGTCCCGTCGGTTGAGCACTAGTTTTCGGGGAGGATCGGCCTTGTGTGGGGTGGGTACGAAGAGATCCGTTAGACCGACGTGAACGATTAGCAACGACTGGTTCGTGTTGAACCCTGGGTTGTCTCCAGAAGCGAGGTTTGGGCCTCGAATGGACCCGTCTCTTCCGGACAGTAATGCCGGGAATGTCCTGTCGGTTGGGCATTGGTTTTCGGGGAGGATCGGCCTTGTGTGGAGTGGGTATGAAGAGTTCTGTCAGACCAATGTGGGAAACCTTCGGAGTTCGGTGTATAGGATCCGGAGATTCCAAGTTCTTTGGATCGGGAGGTTTAGTTGACACGCCGGTAGTAGCGGGGATGCCCTCGGCAGAAAGAGATTCTTTCCAGTAGATGGTGTTCTCTGTCGGGTGGCGGTATTCAGAACCTGTGGAGAACTTAATCGATCTGACTAGATCTCATTTGAAATAGTGATAAGGAAATTTAGGTGTTTACTCACATAGACTAAAAGTAGCATTGACATAAAAAAAAAATAGCCATGAGCCCGGTTAAACTGTAATAACGGAGGTCTTACCGTCCTAAAATCGAAGAGAGAAGGAGGACAGGAAAGGAGAAAGCCATCAGACGTTCCGAGAACGCACCTTTTAAAGTTCGCCCCGGACGGAAATCGAACCCGGGACCCAGCCTGTACAAGGCAGGAGCGCTACCCCTCAAGCTAACTGCTCTATTTTGATCTCATTTTGGCCGTTTCTGACAACTTATTGGCGGTTTTCATCTATACTTACAAAACGGTTGGAGATATCGAAAAAGTTATGTGAGGAAACACCGCAAAAACCATGCCTAAACCCCCAGAAAAGGATGATTCAAGGAAAGTCATGTGATATTCACACCAGATTTTTACTTTCTATTAGGTATTTACTTTAAAAAAAAAAAAAAAAAAAAAAAAACAGTTAGGAGTAAGCGATGAGTTGTGCATCATTCACCACCGGGGAGATTGCTACTGTGTTGTTCGTTCGTTAGTAAAGTGTACTTAACCAACAGTTAAACCAAATAATAGACTATCGGCAGTCAATAGATCACACAATGGATTATCCAGGTATGGTTAAACCAGATGGGATCGTTAATCTTTACCAGGTATGATGTAACCATGACAACGCACGGATATAGGTAGATTAGGTAGGTAACTATGTTAAACCATCTAATCTGAAGACGTGAGGTGACGAAAAGAACAATGCCTCAAAAAATACCTACCTAAGACCAACTTATAAAATATGTACATAGGTCCTGTGAAATATAGGTATACCTAGCGAGGCAACTGCCTGAAGTCTGACGTCACACATCTTTAAACTCTTTCATTAGAACGGAAAATGAAAATTGAATTTTCGACCTTTTACCGCAGTTATTTTTTAGGAGTTTTGACCTCAGATTTGGATTGTTCACTACTTTTTACGTAGGAATCGACCATTTATTAATAATTTTTACCCATTTGCAACTGCTCCATTGTTCACTTTAATGTTAGGACAACACATGTTTTTCCCTCCACATTTATGTATCCAACCCCACATTTATGTAGCTATGTAAATTTGACTTATTTCACGTGCAAAGTTCCTTGAACATGAAAGTAGGTACATACAATGAGACCTATTTAGATAGTAGGTTCACAGTACCTATGTGTGTACCTACTTGGTAATTGATCTCTATAATCGTGTTTACACAGATGGTAATCATTTGATCAGCAGGCTTAATTCTACTTTGTTTATTTTCAGGATATTACCTCAATGAGAAAAACAATTAATTTTTCACCAAGACCACCCAAAAAACAGTCATAGGGCCGATTAATTTATTAGTTATATCGAATTGATTAGGATTAATAAAATATGGTTTATCCGTAGGCCTATTGGATTATCTCAAATTTCATAACATGGATTCCGCGATTAAGGAAATTAATTGTACCGAAAAATAGATCCGAAATTATCTCCCTGATTAACAGATTAAGACCTAATAGGTACATAGATTGATATGAGATGGTTACTTCTTAAGTAGATAAGGTAAACATCCGATCTTGGAACGGCTGGGTTTCTCCTATCCTGTCCGCCTTCTCTCTTCTCTAGGTATCAAACATAAAAAAATCTGGTGTGAACATCACACGACTTTCCTTATCCTAGCGGTAAAATGCCGCCAACCGTTGCACCGGTCTTAACCAAAAGTTTCGTGTTGCATTCTTGTCACATTTGACAGCTGCATGCCAAATTTCAAGTCCCTAGCTCTTACCGTTCTCGAGATATTTTATTTACAGACAGAAGGATAGACAGACACACAGACCAATGGCTGAAACTTTGTATTTAGGCTTTTAGATTAGGAGTAACCGCATAAAGCCATTGGTCAGGCGGGCAAGCAGCCGCTACTAAGTTCGATTCGCATTTTTCAACGAATTCGTTCGGATCGTTTTCCGGACTACCGTAAAATTTGGGTATATTTATCGGAAGGGGTTTGTAACGCATCGTCGGCGTGTTTGAGACGGATAGATTGTGAAGAACTTGTGTTTGGGCGGAGAGTTGATCCTCGATGTTCCTGAATTCCAGGCAGAGGTTGCAGTTGAATTGAAAGTTCCTCGTGTTCCGGAGTCCTTCAGGAAGATCGACGCATCGGTGATGAAAGCTTCCATTGCATCTGAAGCAGTTTATTGTATCTCCTCGGTCTCCCATGCAGGTGGGTAGCTGACAGCGTATCATTGGACGGATGTCTGCGACGGGATTCGGAGGCGATGGTGGGGGAGGAGAGTAGCACCGAGCGGGAGGAATACCGTCGTTGCTACGAAGTTCTCGCTCGCAGGATTGTACGGGATGATTGTTGAAACTTCTTGCAGGAGCAGAGTCGCTGTATCGTGGTTGATTGCCAACGGGAGCAGGATTTTCATTGAAGATAAAGTGGCTACCAGCAGGGGCAGGATCGTAGTGAACGTTGTAGTTGAACGAGCTGGGTTGTCGCATAGGATGATCGGGGATGGGGCGAAGGTTGAAACGGTTCACCGGTGGAACCTCGTTGCCGCCACTGGGTCCGGGGAAGGAGGTAGAGTTGTAGTAGCTTCGACAACCGCCGTTCATGGAATCCAATCGATTGTTGACGCGTTGTTGGAATGTGCTGAAGGGAACAGGCGACGCGTTGTAGACCGATTCCGTTGAGATAATGGGAGTGGTGACTGTGGTGGTGACTGTGGTGGTAGTCGTATTACTGGTCATAACCAACCTTGGGGAAAGTAGAGTTGCATTTAGAGATGCATCGAGCAGAGGCGAGTGCATTCTGTTTAAATTCTGTTCGGATCTAGAGGTTTGTCCTCTTCTGTAGGTAATGTGTTCCCTGGGGCTATGTCCTTCTGACATCTTAAATATAAAGTCTGATATCGCGATATAGAAAAAATATTAAATTTGAAAATGTTCAATGTTCGGAATAAATTAAACTGTTTGTATGACACTTAAACAAAAGACACGAAATTGTGAAAATGTTTGTATCACGTAGGGGGGGGAAAAACGGAAAAACGAAAAGGTGAGATCTTAGTATCTAAAGTTAATTGTTCATGCAATAATTCAATGAGTTCAATCAACAAGCAAAAGCAAAATTAATGTTAGTAAGCGGGCAATAGCAAGCAAGAAAAAATAAAATTAAAATCAAAGTGCAAAATTAAGAGCGTGCAAAGTGCAGCATGCAAAGCGAAATTAATAAAATCTAGAAACAAATTAATTAATTGCCATTACATATGTAAATTGTAATAAGTAAGCCAAAGGATAAATAGGAATGAAGAAATGAATAGGGATAGGAGATGCTAAATTGAGCTAAATAAATTGAATGAATAAGGTAAGGACCGGGGTTGTGGGATTTTTCGAGCCACGAGTTGGGCCGTCAGTTTGATGCCCTGGCGGCTCCTCGGGTTGTAGGATGATGTGGGAGTTTCTGGATCCGGAATAGATTCTGAAGAACTTGTGTTTGAGCGGATAGTTGGTCCTCGATGTTCCTAAATTCCAGACAGAGGTTGCAGTTGAATTGAAAGTTCCTCGTGTTCCGGAGTCCTTCAGGAAGATCGACGCATCGATGATGAAAACTTCCATTGCATCTGAAGCAGTTTATTGTATCTCCTCGGTCTCCCATGCAGGTGGGTAGCTGGGTGTTGTATGTCATAGGTATAAACATTATACCAGGTAGGACTATTTATCCCTCCTTGACAAAGACCTTGATTGACATCAATGAGATCATTTTTCACATCTCCCACTCGCGTTAGTTGCTTCCGGTTTAGGAAGAAGTTGGTAAGTATAGGATGTGAAATACCTATTT
>NW_007382492.1:4970-9098 GCF_000475195.1 Diaphorina citri | reverse complement strand
CCCATCGATATCAACTCTTTTCAGAGAGAGGACGTCAATGTTCACTGTAATTCCTCTAAATGGCACTTCAAGAGAGCAGATTGGAATGGTTTTTACTGCAAACTGAGAGAAAAACACGAAAATTTTATCGTTAACCCTGATACGGAATGCGCGATTGAAGAATTCACTCAGGATATTATATCTGCATGTGAAGATAACATCCCGCGATCTAATCCTGAAAACATGAAGCCCCGTGTCCCCTGGTGGACTGAAGAATGCTACAAAGCCATCAAAAACAAGAACAAGTGCTACAGAAAATACAAGAGTACCTTATCCCCTGATGACTTCACGCTTTTCAAGAGAGCTCGAGCCATCAGCAGGAAAACTGTCTGGCAAGCCAAAAGAGAATCTTGGAGAAATTTCATCGGATCAATAAACATTAATACTTCATCCAAAGAAGCCTGGCAAAAAGTAAAGAGAATCCTTGGGAAGAAAACCAATCAAATTGGAGTCCCATGTTTACTTCAAGACTCTCAGTACATTACTGATAAAAAGGACGTTGCCAATATACTGAATGAAAGATTTCACAAAAATTCTGACCTTTCTTCACACAGTGATACATTTCAAACTTTCAAAGAGCTCTCAGAAAGAGAGCCTCTTCATTTCTCGGACTCCAATTCGGACCCTTATAATGCGCCCATTACAATGAGAGAAATTGAACGCGCTTTAAACTCCCGTAAAGATACTTCCCCTGGAATAGACAAGATTTCTTATGTAATGCTCAAAAAGTTGCCCCGCCCTTCTCTGATTATTTTAAACAAAATTTACAACAGAATTTGGTACTCCGGGATAATCCCCGAAAAATGGAAAGTCTTTATCCTTTCTCCAATTTTGAAACCCCAAAAAAACCCTGAGCAATCTGAAAGTTACAGACCAATTTGTCTAGCTTCTTGTCTGTTCAAGCTATTGGAAAAAATCGTAAATGATCGATTATATTGCACCCTAAACTCCCAGAATTTCTTCAATAAAGTACAATGCGGATTCCGGAAGTTACATAGCACGGCGGATGCTCTGGTACATCTTGAAAGTTATGTGAGAGATGCTTTCATCTCTCAAGAACATTGTGTTGCCGTCAGTCTTGACATCAGCCGTGCCTACGAAACGACCTGGATCTTTAGAGTCCTGAAAATCCTCCAAGAACAAAATATCAAAGGAAATCTTATGTTGTTCATTCAAAACCTGCATCAAAATAGAAAGTTTGTTGTACGAGTCGGCTCAGTTCTATCGGATCCCAAACAACAACCCAACGGAATATGCCAAGGCCTATCCATCAGCTGCACTCTCTTCCTTATAGCTATAAACGACATTGTCGCTAATGTCCACCCTAAGGTTGAATCCTGTATCTTCGCAGACGATTGTACTTTGTTTACAAAGTCGAAGTATATGAGCGAAGTAGAATCCTGTCTTCAACAATCACTCAACAATCTATGTTCCTGGTCTAACTCCTCCGGCTTTCTTTTCTCCCCTCAAAAGTCTCGAGCAATCCATTTCTGTAGGAAGAGAAGAAGACATAACAACCCTAATCTCTCCATGTTAGATCAGCCATTGTTATTTGTCCCTAATATGAAACTGCTTGGACTTCATTTCGACACGAAACTAAAATTCAAACAGCACCTTACTGAAACAAAGTCCAATTGCTTGAACAGAATAAACCTTATGAAGATCTTCTGTAACAAAACATGGGGAGCCGATTATAAAACCCTATTGCAACTCTACCGGTAGTTATGTTCGATCCAAGCTCGACTACGCCTGTATTGTTTTACAACTCCGCTTCCAGCTCGTCTCTCAAAACACTTGACACCATTCATCATCAGGGGATCCCGCCTGGCTCTAGGAGCCTTTAAAAGCTCTCCTATTCCTAGTATCTTTCTGAAGCCGGTGAACCCTCCCCTTCTTATCGACCGCGAAATCCTTACATGTAATTACCTGTTCAACACACAAAGAGATCCCAATCATTTCCTGTCCTCCCTACTCACTGATCATTCCCTACAGCAGCTATATGAAAGGAAAACTCCTATGAAAAACGCCTGAGATTAGAGGAAAACTTCTACTTGAAAAATATGAAATCGAACACTTGATTCTCCTTTCCCCTTCGCCCCAAATATCAACCCCTTGGTTGATAGAACCCCCAGCCGTAGAATTACTCTCTCCGCAAATTTAACAAAGATAGATATTGACTGTAAGGAAGAAATCACCATTTCGTCCAGGAGATTTTGCAGAAAACCCCCTGATTTCTACTGTGTATCTACACCGATGGTTCCAAAACAACGGTGGCTGTATCTTCCGCCTTTCTGTTTCACAAAATATAAAAATTTAGTACCCGACTACACCCCTACTCTCAATTGCAACGCAGAGCTTACCGCCATTTTATTTGCGATCAATCTTTTCGTCTCCTCTCAATTGAACGAAGATAATCAGAATCGCGCTCCATCATAATATGTTTCTGACTCACTGAGTTCCCTACAGACCCTACAGAATAATTTCCTCCGCTGAACCCTATAGCTGCCGAAATTTAGAAACCTTGATCTTGAAAATATAAGTCTAGATAATTGAATGTCCAAGTTGTATCTGGGTCCCCGTCCCATGTTGGAATAGCTGGGAATGAGGAAGACGGACCGACTTTGCTGAAGGAGCGCGCGCTCAGCTTAGCGCGTTCACCCCTCTGTCAGATCAAATTCCTATCCCAGACTACAAGGCTTACAGTAGAAAAAAATCCTCGAATCCTGGAACTCCGAGTGGCATAACTTGCAGAACAACAAAACTCCGCGAAATAAAACCAGAAAACAAACCGTGGAACCCCCCATATAGTAATCAATAGAAAGACCACGTTTGTCTTTATTCGTCTACGTATTGGTTCATACGAGATACAACTGCACGTCCCACCTTATGGAAGAGAGAAAACAAGTACACCATCTGTGTTCGTTGGTGGCTGCCGATTACTGTTAAGCCACAGTATTAAATGAATTCAAAACTACTCAAATGTTAGGACCTTCCCTCAGATACTACTTCAACTCTATCTCTTGTCCTTAGAGACAACGATATCTCTCCTCACACTCGAATTCCTCCGTAGAAACGCAAATAGACATTTAGGTAATCTTCACATAATGAGTCTTAGTAACATTTAATTTTGTGTTGACGCACTTGCATAATAAGGATTACCAAAATAATAACAACATGCATGCAAAGTACTGCCAAAGTAATGTCTAATCTGTTCTACGGGACCAAGAGAAAGAGTTTTAGCCGGTAGAATTTATGTTTTACCCGTAACTAATAGAACTTGGGTAATAGGATAACCTCTTGAACGCTGGAGCACTCCCGCATCAGTATTAACAACATCGATAAAGGGTTATTCCAAGAAGACTACATAGCAGAGAATTAAAAATATGATTATTCCAATTATGTTTTCATGTTATCTGAATGTATTTTTCCCGGCTGTATGTAATCAAGCTAATATGTAGTACCGTAAATATACAACAGATTCTCTACGCGGAGAATGCTCATAAACTGTTTACCAGTTTGTATAGCTAATCGGTGTTTGGAATTTTTCGTTTAGTTGGAACGATGTTTTCGTCTGAATCGCGCGGGAATGCCGTATTTTTATCTCATAGTGAAATAGTTATAGTTAATGCAATTGTTTACCATCACAGTTTCCGTAATGTGTTCCTATATTTCTTGATTTTCTCATTTCATAAAATTATAATTGGGAGGTCCATTGTAGCTAAACCGCCAAGTATATAACATGTTATGAACGCATCGAAGTGATAGGTATTGTTGAGATGAAATAGAACCCTCTATGAGAGAAGAATCAAGTTATGGGCACACGGACCGTGAAAGTTACAGATGCCGATCAGCGTACATCGAATGAACAGTACCTTGAGGCAACATCAAATTGGAATAAACTGTGCCCTCAGGAAGGAGAAGTTCAGTAGCAGGAAAGAAGGCCTTGAGAAGCTCCCTGGACCAGTTGGTTGCGGTTGGACAGCGCAGGTGCCACCGCCAGCAGTGAAGTGAGAAGAATGCAAATTGTGTCCAGTGGGTCTAGAGAATGTGTTTCCAATCTGGGTTATCCGTTGAGCTTTTCGACCGAGC
>NW_007382492.1:0-2983 GCF_000475195.1 Diaphorina citri | reverse complement strand
GTTGTGTTTGTGTTGATTTTAACTTTTCGATTCATCTTTGCTTGAAATTTTGACGCGTCCAGTCTTGTGTTTTTTGCTTCCCGGAAAATAAATTAAATAACTTGAGATAAAGCATTGTTGTTTGTGATTAATTTTGGATCAAAATGATCTTTTTGATCCTTCTCTTATTGACGTACTCTCAGTTATCCGATCTTACTGTGCTCCTTTTTTTCCTGTTTTTTTTCCATTCCTACGTGTGAGTTTTTCCAATCAACAAACTATGGTTGCTATGGTTATCTTCCTCTCCCCCAGTTTCCTTCATCTACGCCGTCCCCATTTCGGCTGAATTTTCACCAGATTTTAGCCACTCACAATAAATATTTCTCGCCGTGAACTTGAAATTACTTTCCCCCTGCTCCGTGCCTCGCCCTCTCGTCATGGTCTTCAGTGCCGAAAGCTACTTTTTTTTCTCGTTACTGGCGGTTTCCAAAGAGGAGCAGCTCCTAATGTCTTTCGTTTCCTCCTTCTCCCGGCGGAAGCTCAGTCGAGACCTGTTGATGACTCTCTTCTGCTGGTGGGCCTCGAATGCGCTTTCTCTCTCCGGTATATTGACGCTCATTTCCAACGTATAATATTATTTGATCGCTGTTGGGACGGGTCTCTGGGAGGACAGTTCCATCAGTATTTATGGTGGAAAATGGATCAAACTATGGTGATGCATTTATGTTCCCAAGGCTGTTCTAAGACGAATTTGTCTCCAAGGAATGAAACAGTGAGAGATTGGATGAACATGTTCTCCCCGTTAAAGATTGATTGATACTGAGGTTGGTACTTCTATCTCCACAATGTAGTTCCTCACCTCCCAATTGAGTTCTAGTCGAAGAACTTGCGCAACATGTACGTCTCATGTCTGACTTGACTCTAAGTTATGGCATGAAGGATCCAGTGCTACGTCATGTCCCTTACTTCAAAAGACAGGTCAGATTCCCCACAGAAGACAAAGAAAAAGTGTGCTCATGCTTGTTAACTGTCACATGGAAGAAAAATGCCCTATTCGATTTACCTCTCCTTCGATTCCCGCGATGTTATACGTGCGGAAAAGAAGGACACATGTCAAGAATTGTGAGAGACTGGCCCCCCTCTGTGACTCCTGCACAGAGGCGCTGGACGAGTTCAGGGAGCCGCCTCTGTTGCCCGGCCGCATTGTCTCTCCAGAATGATACCCAGAACAAGAGTGCTTGATGAAATGGAGTGCAGTGATGACGATGATGGGTGTATTTGTTCACAGGCACACCATTACCTTCCACCGAGCGCGCGCACCGCCCCGGCTTCCTGTTACTCCAAGGAATGTGTCTTCTCCACCTCAACCCCTGAAAAATGACTTTTTTCCCCAATTTCCAAGTTTCCCGGTCCTCTTCTCTCGCCATCGCTCACTGAAGAGACGATAGCAAAACTGCGTTCCTTTGCAAATAATCAATCTGTCTGCTGAAAAAGAAGAATAGGGCCGCCGTGAAGAAGCCTACCCCTCCTCCTCAAGCGAAAAAGGAAAAGCGTGACTTGCAACTGCCTGAATTCCCCCCCCTCGCCGCCCAAGACAAAAGCTCCTATCCCAAAGACCAGTAGATAATGAAGGGTTTCAAAAACCATGGGTGCAGAAGATTGTAGGCGATACCAACGAGCAACTATCTTGTGACTGCTGACAAATTTGGGTGGAGCTGATTGCAAAGCTTAAAAATTCCCGGAAGAAACAAGAGATCTTCTTAGAACTCCAACCTTCCGATTAGTGACGTGCGGATTTGTAATTACGAGGAAATCTCAGCAGACCTTGACACAAACTGTCAATATGAAGTCGCGCATCACCCGTCTGTGCTGAATTCCGTTTTTATCCTGAGTCTAAAATGACTCTTGTCAATGTTGAATCTGTGTAGGTTTTTTTTTTTTTTTTTTTTTTTTATGTCTTGACTGCGCTGTTACTCCTATATAGGTTACCTACTTCCTAACACATATTTTTCCCTATGTATTACCTACTGTTTGTTCTAATAATGTCCTATGCCCCTCTTATGTTACATATTTTTGAGTGCGTCTCAACACTGTTTTCGTTTTACCTCATTTAGGAAAAAAATGTAGCGTTACTTTCTTATTATCTGAATATTCTGATTGCTTATTCCCTTATTCCTTTTTACACGTTTGTATACATATTTAATACCTACCTACCCATGTTAATCTTTTCTCCCTATGTATGTAGGTGTGTTTTTTTTTTTTTTTTTTTTTTTTTTTTTTTTTTAATGTACCTAGGTACCTACTTTGTCTTTATATGATTTTTAAATTTTCCATTTTCTTACAAAATCATGTCCAGTCTCCTCTCTCCCAGTTTTCTATTTTACCCTTGTATTATTCTATATTTTTTCACAATGAATAATTTCTCTCTTATCCAATGGAATGTTAACGGTTATTTTCCCCGCCTCCCCTACTTACAAAAGCTTCTAAGTGATGATGCCCCGCTTATTGTTTGTCTACAAGAGACTAACTTCAAGCCTACCAACAATCCTTCTTTATCCAGATACAACTTTTACAGAACAGATCTCGACCCAACAACTTGCGGTGCATCCAGCGGCGGAGTGGCAACTTTAGTGCATAAGTCGATCAGCGCCAAACCTCTCAACATCCAATCCGACCTGGAAGTGATCGCAGTGAAAGTTTTTCTGAAAAAGAAAGTAGAAATATGTAACATTTACATTCCCTCTGATAAAAGATTTTGTTCCTCAGATTTGGAAAATATTTCAAGGCAGCTGCATCCCCCGTTTATCATCGTTGGAGATTTGAACAGCCACAATGTTCTATGGGGTTCCAGTCAATCCAACTCCCGCGGTAAAGAGGTTGAAAAGTGGTTTACTCAAGAAAATCTTTTCCTTCTGAATGATGGCAGACACACGTATACAAGCATGTCCTATAATACGACTTCTGCCATCGACTTGGCTTTTTGTTCTAATGACTTGGGTCTTCT
>NW_007382491.1:0-9099 GCF_000475195.1 Diaphorina citri | reverse complement strand
TCATCATCATCATCATTGGGATCAGTGTTTTTCTTCCCTAGTAGGGGACTGAGTTCAGTATGGTTCAGGGATAGACTGGTAGGAGTAGTGGTGGTAGTCGTGATGAATAGGTCTTCCACCTGAAAATTGACAGAGGGGAATTTGAATTGTGTTTTCTGCTGACATATATTGCTTTATTGAACGAATGAAGTAAGTTTAACATTTTAGGTAACTCGATAAATAACATTTCGGGAATCGAACCTGAAACCCTTGAATATAATCCCTAGGCTTAGGTCTGTACCTATTGTTCTAGTCTGGAGTAAGGTTGAATTCAGTCCTATCAACGCTAAGGATCAGGTAATGGAAAGTCAATAGATTGAGCGACCATAGACAATTGGTTAGCACTTTCACGTTTGATACCTTAAAAGAAATCAGAATAACACAAGACAAAAAACTGAGAGTTTGGAAACTTCGATCTCTCTGTTTGTTCTTTTTACCTTATCGATCTCTCTGTTTGTTCTTTTTACCTTATCGATCTCTCTGTTTGTTCTTTTTACCTTATCGATCTCTCTGTTTGTTCTTTTTACCTTATCGATCTCTCTGTTTGTTCTTTTTACCTTATCGATCTCTCTGTTTGTTCTTTTTACCTTATCGATCTCTCTGTTTGTTCTTTTTACCTTATCGATCTCTCTGTTTGTTCTTTTTACCTTATCGATCTCTCTGTTTGTTCTTTTTACCTTATCGATCTCTCTGTTTGTTCTTTTTACCTTATCGATCTCTCTGTTTGTTCTTTTTACCTTATCGATCTCTCTGTTTGTTCTTTTTACCTTATCGATCTCTCTGTTTGTTCTTTTTACCTTATCGATCTCTCTGTTTGTTCTTTTTACCTTATCGATCTCTCTGTTTGTTCTTTTTACCTTATCGATCTCTCTGTTTGTTCTTTTTACCTTATCGATCTCTCTGTTTGTTCTTTTTACCTTATCGATCTCTCTGTTTGTTCTTTTTACCTTATCGATCTCTCTGTTTGTTCTTTTTACCTTATCGATCTCTCTGTTTGTTCTTTTTACCTTATCGATCTCTCTGTTTGTTCTTTTTACCTTATCGATCTCTCTGTTTGTTCTTTTTACCTTATCGATCTCTCTGTTTGTTCTTTTTACCTTATCGATCTCTCTGTTTGTTCTTTTTACCTTATCGATCTCTCTGTTTGTTCTTTTTACCTTATCGATCTCTCTGTTTGTTCTTTTTACCTTATCGATCTCTCTGTTTGTTCTTTTTACCTTATCGATCTCTCTGTTTGTTCTTTTTACCTTATCGATCTCTCTGTTTGTTCTTTTTACCTTATCGATCTCTCTGTTTGTTCTTTTTACCTTATCGATCTCTCTGTTTGTTCTTTTTACCTTATCGATCTCTCTGTTTGTTCTTTTTACCTTATCGATCTCTCTGTTTGTTCTTTTTACCTTATCGATCTCTCTGTTTGTTCTTTTTACCTTATCGATCTCTCTGTTTGTTCTTTTTACCTTATCGATCTCTCTGTTTGTTCTTTTTACCTTATCGATCTCTCTGTTTGTTCTTTTTACCTTATCGATCTCTCTGTTTGTTCTTTTTACCTTATCGATCTCTCTGTTTGTTCTTTTTACCTTATCGATCTCTCTGTTTGTTCTTTTTACCTTATCGATCTCTCTGTTTGTTCTTTTTACCTTATCGATCTCTCTGTTTGTTCTTTTTACCTTATCGATCTCTCTGTTTGTTCTTTTTACCTTATCGATCTCTCTGTTTGTTCTTTTTACCTTATCGATCTCTCTGTTTGTTCTTTTTACCTTATCGATCTCTCTGTTTGTTCTTTTTACCTTATCGATCTCTCTGTTTGTTCTTTTTACCTTATCGATCTCTCTGTTTGTTCTTTTTACCTTATCGATCTCTCTGTTTGTTCTTTTTACCTTATCGATCTCTCTGTTTGTTCTTTTTACCTTATCGATCTCTCTGTTTGTTCTTTTTACCTTATCGATCTCTCTGTTTGTTCTTTTTACCTTATCGATCTCTCTGTTTGTTCTTTTTACCTTATCGATCTCTCTGTTTGTTCTTTTTACCTTATCGATCTCTCTGTTTGTTCTTTTTACCTTATCGATCTCTCTGTTTGTTCTTTTTACCTTATCGATCTCTCTGTTTGTTCTTTTTACCTTATCGATCTCTCTGTTTGTTCTTTTTACCTTATCGATCTCTCTGTTTGTTCTTTTTACCTTATCGATCTCTCTGTTTGTTCTTTTTACCTTATCGATCTCTCTGTTTGTTCTTTTTACCTTATCGATCTCTCTGTTTGTTCTTTTTACCTTATCGATCTCTCTGTTTGTTCTTTTTACCTTATCGATCTCTCTGTTTGTTCTTTTTACCTTATCGATCTCTCTGTTTGTTCTTTTTACCTTATCGATCTCTCTGTTTGTTCTTTTTACCTTATCGATCTCTCTGTTTGTTCTTTTTACCTTATCGATCTCTCTGTTTGTTCTTTTTACCTTATCGATCTCTCTGTTTGTTCTTTTTACCTTATCGATCTCTCTGTTTGTTCTTTTTACCTTATCGATCTCTCTGTTTGTTCTTTTTACCTTATCGATCTCTCTGTTTGTTCTTTTTACCTTATCGATCTCTCTGTTTGTTCTTTTTACCTTATCGATCTCTCTGTTTGTTCTTTTTACCTTATCGATCTCTCTGTTTGTTCTTTTTACCTTATCGATCTCTCTGTTTGTTCTTTTTACCTTATCGATCTCTCTGTTTGTTCTTTTTACCTTATCGATCTCTCTGTTTGTTCTTTTTACCTTATCGATCTCTCTGTTTGTTCTTTTTACCTTATCGATCTCTCTGTTTGTTCTTTTTACCTTATCGATCTCTCTGTTTGTTCTTTTTACCTTATCGATCTCTCTGTTTGTTCTTTTTACCTTATCGATCTCTCTGTTTGTTCTTTTTACCTTATCGATCTCTCTGTTTGTTCTTTTTACCTTATCGATCTCTCTGTTTGTTCTTTTTACCTTATCGATCTCTCTGTTTGTTCTTTTTACCTTATCGATCTCTCTGTTTGTTCTTTTTACCTTATCGATCTCTCTGTTTGTTCTTTTTACCTTATCGATCTCTCTGTTTGTTCTTTTTACCTTATCGATCTCTCTGTTTGTTCTTTTTACCTTATCGATCTCTCTGTTTGTTCTTTTTACCTTATCGATCTCTCTGTTTGTTCTTTTTACCTTATCGATCTCTCTGTTTGTTCTTTTTACCTTATCGATCTCTCTGTTTGTTCTTTTTACCTTATCGATCTCTCTGTTTGTTCTTTTTACCTTATCGATCTCTCTGTTTGTTCTTTTTACCTTATCGATCTCTCTGTTTGTTCTTTTTACCTTATCGATCTCTCTGTTTGTTCTTTTTACCTTATCGATCTCTCTGTTTGTTCTTTTTACCTTATCGATCTCTCTGTTTGTTCTTTTTACCTTATCGATCTCTCTGTTTGTTCTTTTTACCTTATCGATCTCTCTGTTTGTTCTTTTTACCTTATCGATCTCTCTGTTTGTTCTTTTTACCTTATCGATCTCTCTGTTTGTTCTTTTTACCTTATCGATCTCTCTGTTTGTTCTTTTTACCTTATCGATCTCTCTGTTTGTTCTTTTTACCTTATCGATCTCTCTGTTTGTTCTTTTTACCTTATCGATCTCTCTGTTTGTTCTTTTTACCTTATCGATCTCTCTGTTTGTTCTTTTTACCTTATCGATCTCTCTGTTTGTTCTTTTTACCTTATCGATCTCTCTGTTTGTTCTTTTTACCTTATCGATCTCTCTGTTTGTTCTTTTTACCTTATCGATCTCTCTGTTTGTTCTTTTTACCTTATCGATCTCTCTGTTTGTTCTTTTTACCTTATCGATCTCTCTGTTTGTTCTTTTTACCTTATCGATCTCTCTGTTTGTTCTTTTTACCTTATCGATCTCTCTGTTTGTTCTTTTTACCTTATCGATCTCTCTGTTTGTTCTTTTTACCTTATCGATCTCTCTGTTTGTTCTTTTTACCTTATCGATCTCTCTGTTTGTTCTTTTTACCTTATCGATCTCTCTGTTTGTTCTTTTTACCTTATCGATCTCTCTGTTTGTTCTTTTTACCTTATCGATCTCTCTGTTTGTTCTTTTTACCTTATCGATCTCTCTGTTTGTTCTTTTTACCTTATCGATCTCTCTGTTTGTTCTTTTTACCTTATCGATCTCTCTGTTTGTTCTTTTTACCTTATCGATCTCTCTGTTTGTTCTTTTTACCTTATCGATCTCTCTGTTTGTTCTTTTTACCTTATCGATCTCTCTGTTTGTTCTTTTTACCTTATCGATCTCTCTGTTTGTTCTTTTTACCTTATCGATCTCTCTGTTTGTTCTTTTTACCTTATCGATCTCTCTGTTTGTTCTTTTTACCTTATCGATCTCTCTGTTTGTTCTTTTTACCTTATCGATCTCTCTGTTTGTTCTTTTTACCTTATCGATCTCTCTGTTTGTTCTTTTTACCTTATCGATCTCTCTGTTTGTTCTTTTTACCTTATCGATCTCTCTGTTTGTTCTTTTTACCTTATCGATCTCTCTGTTTGTTCTTTTTACCTTATCGATCTCTCTGTTTGTTCTTTTTACCTTATCGATCTCTCTGTTTGTTCTTTTTACCTTATCGATCTCTCTGTTTGTTCTTTTTACCTTATCGATCTCTCTGTTTGTTCTTTTTACCTTATCGATCTCTCTGTTTGTTCTTTTTACCTTATCGATCTCTCTGTTTGTTCTTTTTACCTTATCGATCTCTCTGTTTGTTCTTTTTACCTTATCGATCTCTCTGTTTGTTCTTTTTACCTTATCGATCTCTCTGTTTGTTCTTTTTACCTTATCGATCTCTCTGTTTGTTCTTTTTACCTTATCGATCTCTCTGTTTGTTCTTTTTACCTTATCGATCTCTCTGTTTGTTCTTTTTACCTTATCGATCTCTCTGTTTGTTCTTTTTACCTTATCGATCTCTCTGTTTGTTCTTTTTACCTTATCGATCTCTCTGTTTGTTCTTTTTACCTTATCGATCTCTCTGTTTGTTCTTTTTACCTTATCGATCTCTCTGTTTGTTCTTTTTACCTTATCGATCTCTCTGTTTGTTCTTTTTACCTTATCGATCTCTCTGTTTGTTCTTTTTACCTTATCGATCTCTCTGTTTGTTCTTTTTACCTTATCGATCTCTCTGTTTGTTCTTTTTACCTTATCGATCTCTCTGTTTGTTCTTTTTACCTTATCGATCTCTCTGTTTGTTCTTTTTACCTTATCGATCTCTCTGTTTGTTCTTTTTACCTTATCGATCTCTCTGTTTGTTCTTTTTACCTTATCGATCTCTCTGTTTGTTCTTTTTACCTTATCGATCTCTCTGTTTGTTCTTTTTACCTTATCGATCTCTCTGTTTGTTCTTTTTACCTTATCGATCTCTCTGTTTGTTCTTTTTACCTTATCGATCTCTCTGTTTGTTCTTTTTACCTTATCGATCTCTCTGTTTGTTCTTTTTACCTTATCGATCTCTCTGTTTGTTCTTTTTACCTTATCGATCTCTCTGTTTGTTCTTTTTACCTTATCGATCTCTCTGTTTGTTCTTTTTACCTTATCGATCTCTCTGTTTGTTCTTTTTACCTTATCGATCTCTCTGTTTGTTCTTTTTACCTTATCGATCTCTCTGTTTGTTCTTTTTACCTTATCGATCTCTCTGTTTGTTCTTTTTACCTTATCGATCTCTCTGTTTGTTCTTTTTACCTTATCGATCTCTCTGTTTGTTCTTTTTACCTTATCGATCTCTCTGTTTGTTCTTTTTACCTTATCGATCTCTCTGTTTGTTCTTTTTACCTTATCGATCTCTCTGTTTGTTCTTTTTACCTTATCGATCTCTCTGTTTGTTCTTTTTACCTTATCGATCTCTCTGTTTGTTCTTTTTACCTTATCGATCTCTCTGTTTGTTCTTTTTACCTTATCGATCTCTCTGTTTGTTCTTTTTACCTTATCGATCTCTCTGTTTGTTCTTTTTACCTTATCGATCTCTCTGTTTGTTCTTTTTACCTTATCGATCTCTCTGTTTGTTCTTTTTACCTTATCGATCTCTCTGTTTGTTCTTTTTACCTTATCGATCTCTCTGTTTGTTCTTTTTACCTTATCGATCTCTCTGTTTGTTCTTTTTACCTTATCGATCTCTCTGTTTGTTCTTTTTACCTTATCGATCTCTCTGTTTGTTCTTTTTACCTTATCGATCTCTCTGTTTGTTCTTTTTACCTTATCGATCTCTCTGTTTGTTCTTTTTACCTTATCGATCTCTCTGTTTGTTCTTTTTACCTTATCGATCTCTCTGTTTGTTCTTTTTACCTTATCGATCTCTCTGTTTGTTCTTTTTACCTTATCGATCTCTCTGTTTGTTCTTTTTACCTTATCGATCTCTCTGTTTGTTCTTTTTACCTTATCGATCTCTCTGTTTGTTCTTTTTACCTTATCGATCTCTCTGTTTGTTCTTTTTACCTTATCGATCTCTCTGTTTGTTCTTTTTACCTTATCGATCTCTCTGTTTGTTCTTTTTACCTTATCGATCTCTCTGTTTGTTCTTTTTACCTTATCGATCTCTCTGTTTGTTCTTTTTACCTTATCGATCTCTCTGTTTGTTCTTTTTACCTTATCGATCTCTCTGTTTGTTCTTTTTACCTTATCGATCTCTCTGTTTGTTCTTTTTACCTTATCGATCTCTCTGTTTGTTCTTTTTACCTTATCGATCTCTCTGTTTGTTCTTTTTACCTTATCGATCTCTCTGTTTGTTCTTTTTACCTTATCGATCTCTCTGTTTGTTCTTTTTACCTTATCGATCTCTCTGTTTGTTCTTTTTACCTTATCGATCTCTCTGTTTGTTCTTTTTACCTTATCGATCTCTCTGTTTGTTCTTTTTACCTTATCGATCTCTCTGTTTGTTCTTTTTACCTTATCGATCTCTCTGTTTGTTCTTTTTACCTTATCGATCTCTCTGTTTGTTCTTTTTACCTTATCGATCTCTCTGTTTGTTCTTTTTACCTTATCGATCTCTCTGTTTGTTCTTTTTACCTTATCGATCTCTCTGTTTGTTCTTTTTACCTTATCGATCTCTCTGTTTGTTCTTTTTACCTTATCGATCTCTCTGTTTGTTCTTTTTACCTTATCGATCTCTCTGTTTGTTCTTTTTACCTTATCGATCTCTCTGTTTGTTCTTTTTACCTTATCGATCTCTCTGTTTGTTCTTTTTACCTTATCGATCTCTCTGTTTGTTCTTTTTACCTTATCGATCTCTCTGTTTGTTCTTTTTACCTTATCGATCTCTCTGTTTGTTCTTTTTACCTTATCGATCTCTCTGTTTGTTCTTTTTACCTTATCGATCTCTCTGTTTGTTCTTTTTACCTTATCGATCTCTCTGTTTGTTCTTTTTACCTTATCGATCTCTCTGTTTGTTCTTTTTACCTTATCGATCTCTCTGTTTGTTCTTTTTACCTTATCGATCTCTCTGTTTGTTCTTTTTACCTTATCGATCTCTCTGTTTGTTCTTTTTACCTTATCGATCTCTCTGTTTGTTCTTTTTACCTTATCGATCTCTCTGTTTGTTCTTTTTACCTTATCGATCTCTCTGTTTGTTCTTTTTACCTTATCGATCTCTCTGTTTGTTCTTTTTACCTTATCGATCTCTCTGTTTGTTCTTTTTACCTTATCGATCTCTCTGTTTGTTCTTTTTACCTTATCGATCTCTCTGTTTGTTCTTTTTACCTTATCGATCTCTCTGTTTGTTCTTTTTACCTTATCGATCTCTCTGTTTGTTCTTTTTACCTTATCGATCTCTCTGTTTGTTCTTTTTACCTTATCGATCTCTCTGTTTGTTCTTTTTACCTTATCGATCTCTCTGTTTGTTCTTTTTACCTTATCGATCTCTCTGTTTGTTCTTTTTACCTTATCGATCTCTCTGTTTGTTCTTTTTACCTTATCGATCTCTCTGTTTGTTCTTTTTACCTTATCGATCTCTCTGTTTGTTCTTTTTACCTTATCGATCTCTCTGTTTGTTCTTTTTACCTTATCGATCTCTCTGTTTGTTCTTTTTACCTTATCGATCTCTCTGTTTGTTCTTTTTACCTTATCGATCTCTCTGTTTGTTCTTTTTACCTTATCGATCTCTCTGTTTGTTCTTTTTACCTTATCGATCTCTCTGTTTGTTCTTTTTACCTTATCGATCTCTCTGTTTGTTCTTTTTACCTTATCGATCTCTCTGTTTGTTCTTTTTACCTTATCGATCTCTCTGTTTGTTCTTTTTACCTTATCGATCTCTCTGTTTGTTCTTTTTACCTTATCGATCTCTCTGTTTGTTCTTTTTACCTTATCGATCTCTCTGTTTGTTCTTTTTACCTTATCGATCTCTCTGTTTGTTCTTTTTACCTTATCGATCTCTCTGTTTGTTCTTTTTACCTTATCGATCTCTCTGTTTGTTCTTTTTACCTTATCGATCTCTCTGTTTGTTCTTTTTACCTTATCGATCTCTCTGTTTGTTCTTTTTACCTTATCAATCTCTCTGTTTGTTCGTTTTACCTTATCAATATCTCTGTTTGTTCGTTTTACCTTATCGATCTCTCTGTTTGTTCTTTTTACCTTATCGATCTCTCTGTTTGTTCGTTTTACCTTATCGGCCTCTCGGTTCGTTCGTTTTAAATGACCCACCCCTTTTTAATGCCATCACTGGATGGGCCATATTATGACCAAATTCCATTTGCCAATCCTAGGATCGATCAGAATCAAAAATCTCGAGCCCTTCAAAAGATAGAGGGAATGTTGCACAGGACTTTTGGGACATAGTGGTTAGGTAGTATCGGTACCTTCTTGGATACTTACCGCAATAATTCATTCATTTTTACAAGCAAGCTCTTCTTGAGTGATATCTCAGAGTTCATTTCTCCTTCATCCTCTTGTTTAACCGTCTTCTTCTCCTCCTCTCCTTCCTTCTCTTCCTCTTTGATTTTCTCCTTCTCTTCTTCCTCTTCTTTCACAACTTCATCTAGAGATACAATTTCTTCCTCTATAGATTTATCCAGACATTTGTCATCATCATCATCAT
>NW_007382490.1:3217-9101 GCF_000475195.1 Diaphorina citri | reverse complement strand
AAATCGGGAAATGGTTGGAAATATCCGTTTTGGGATCCCCTGATGTCAAAAAAGTGATTTTTAGCTCATGGTCTGTACATTACGTATGTTACATACTACAGGTTTAAATGGGAAAAAGTAGAAAGTTGTGAACAAAATATCTCAATAACAATTGGTCGTAGAGAAATGAAATTTGGCATGGTATCCTGGTATGGTCCAAGGACGCGACTGTAACAATTTGGTAAAAATCGGATAATCACCCATCCAGATATCAACCAAAGTAATTGTTACTTAACCCTCATTTCGTGGAAAATGATCCCCCTTTTTCCTCCATTGCTCTTGTAAGAACCAAAGAAGTTATTTAAATGGAAATGAAGTATTTAGCCAGCATCTATATTACGTTGAATAGGTACCTACACCAGTTCTTGTCAGATCACTGAAGAGCAACCTCAAGTGTGGTTAGTAGGTACTTGGACGGATGACCGCCTGGGAACTACTCTCATGTGATGCTGGTTTTTCCGGGAGGACAGACCAGAAATGAATTTTAGATTCGAGATTTTAACACTTCTCTTTCTTTTTTCTGATTCCAGGACATTGAAGCAAGGCTGTCCATTTGTAATGAAGATAAACCTGTCTCCTGATGCTCAAAAGCTGAGGATTTCAAGACTGGAAGAATGTCACAATCATGAAATTTCAAAGGAGACATTCAGAAGTCTACCTAAACAAAGGTTGTCTTTGGATGAACGCCAGAGGGGATCCATTCAAGAGATGCTTGCTCTCAAGTGTAACAAAAAGCTAGTCAAGCAACACATTGTAAATGTTATGGACAAGGATGTGACCTTACGTGACATTCATAACATGAAACCAAAAAATTCAAACAGTCTTGAGGAAACAGTCAACTACCTCAAATCTCTTGGAGGGTATGTAGAAGTCCTAGCTATTGAAGGTAAACTGGAGGGTATATTTTATCAAGATTCCAGAATGAGGAATGCATTTTCTGCCAATCCACATGTTTTATTGCTAGATGCAACCTACTGCTTGAATAATTTGTACATGCCATTGTATATATTGATGGTAATTAATGGGAATGGGCAAGGACAAGTAGCTGCCCTCTTTATCCTTGCCCACGAAACCAGCAGCAACATTACAAAAATGTTGAATATATTTCGGCAGAAAAATGCCTCCAGTGATTCGACTAAAATAATCTTTACGGATAAAGATTTTTCTGAAAGAGAGGCTGTACGCCAGACATTTCCAGGGACAAACCTCTTGCTGTGTTTTTTTCACACATTAAAAACTTTCAGGAGCAAAGTAGCAAAAATGGGCCTTTCAAATGACAATAAAAAAAAGGCCCTTCATACACTACAAAGTATTGCTTATTCCAAAAATGAGATTGACTATGAAGAACATCATGCTCAGCTCCTGAACTTAAAGATCCCCCAGCTCACAGAGTATTATGAAAAAAACTGGCACCCTATAAGATATGAATGGGTGCGGGGGTTCATAAAGATGGAAAAAACATTCAGCATCACCACAACAAACCACCTGGAGTCCCTAAATAATAAAATTAAGCAAGTTGTTGCAAGAAATAGCAACTTGCTATCCTTTTTCAAGGATTTACTAACAGCTTTGGACTCCATTCATGGTGAGCAAAAATCCAGGGCTATTAATATGGTGTTGAAGCAGTCTACAGAACATGAAAAAGGATCCATAGAAGAATATTATGAGTCCTGCTTAACACCATATGCCTGGAACCTTGTTTGTGGTGAGATAGAAGCTGCCAAAAATATGGCATTCTGTTTTGAAGCCACTGCATCACCTGAAACTTGTGGCTGCTCGTTTTTTATTAACACGAGTTTGCCTTGCAGACATATATTTTTCAAACGAAGTGATGCAGGACTTCCATTGGCAGCAGGTATTTTAATACCATTGAGGTTTTCCAAGGAAAAACACATGTCACTATATTCTTGTAATCTAGACAGAAATGAAGAGCCCCCAACATGTACTATTACTAGCCTTCCAATGCCAAAGAAGACAAAAATAATGAACAAACAAGAAAAATATAAAAAGGCTATGGAATTGTTTGGGGACATAGCCAACATTCTGTCTGATTATGGAACAGAAAAATTTTCCAGCACATTGAAAAAATTGGAAACATTTAAAGACATGTTGATAAAAAACCCAGACAACAACAATATACTGGACCAAGAAACAGGCGTGGAAGAAGAAGGAGTTGCAGAGGTGGAATTGGTCGGTGAATCAGAAGAAGTCTTGGACGTGGAATTGGTTAGTGAAGAAGGAACTATGGAAATGGTTGGTGGAGAAGAAGGAGTTTTGGAGGTGGAAATGGTTGGTGAAGAAGAAGTTTTGGACAAGGAAATGGTTGGTGAAGAAGAACAAGTTGTGGAGGTAGTAATGGTTGGTGAAGAAGTTGTGAAGGTGGACATGATCGGTGAAGACAAAGAACTTGTGGATGTGGTGATGGGCGGGAACATTTTGCAGGAAGGGCAAGAAGGGGTTTCTACAATAGATTTAAAAAACATTTCCATAAAAGGAATGGCCCTGAAAAGAAGGGGAAGGCCAAGGGGTGCAGATTCAACTGTAGTTGGTTTAAAGAGAAGAAAGCTGGATTAGACAGGTGTCTACCAAACCACCTGTATGAAATTCCCTGACTTTTCCAGGTTTTTCCAGTCCATTCTCTAAAAGTCCAGTTTATCACTAACAGATCATATTATTTAATGTTTATTCATTTCATTTATTTGGCCCAAAAGCACTTGAAAAATTAAACTCATGTTCTTATTGTTTAAAACTCATGTTCTTACAAAATATTGAAGGTGGGTTGGAGCCCGTTGCAGTACAAAAAGTTGTATGTTTCAATACTTTTAATAAAAAGTAATGAAAAAAATTTATACCACTTGTCACCCAATCTTGTTTTTTTATTCATCAAGACACTTTTTTTTCCATGTTCAACACATATTGAAATAAATTATTATTAAATTTATAATTAGAAGATCAACTTGTTCTTGTTCTTGTTTTTTTTTCTCTCCATTCCATTTTCATATTGTAAAGGTTTTTTTTTCTATGTAAAGGTTGGCCAAAGGAAAATTATAAGTGTTTGATATTCTACGATTCCATGCATTTAAATTGGGGAATCATGGGTTAAGGACTTAACCACTTAACTAACCCCAAGGATAACAGAGGTACTGTTATTTCCAGGGAAATCTTTTTAAAAAAATGTTAAGTAGGTAAGTCAATAGAGTGAATCAGAGAAGATATGTATTGTTGTGGGTTCTGATTACTATTGTGAATAAGAAGGATGTGTTTAATCTTTAATCCATTCAAGGATAGCAATTATTAAGTCCAATCATAAACATAAACAATGTTAATTTTTAGCAGTATATTCTATATTACATTATTCTCTAGAGAGAGAAAGTAGTGCATGTAAATTGTAAACTGTAACAGGCAACTGGTAGACTGGTACAGAGTTACAGAATACAGTCAATACAGACTGATTTCACTGATTGTGAAATTTAAAAATTCGCGCGTTTTGTGAACTACTAGCGCTAGAGTGTAGTAGCGGTAGAATTCCGAAACCAAATGAGTGCATGCATCCACTGCCGAAAAACTTTCTAAGTTCTAACCTCAAAAACTTTTGTTAAAAAAGTTTTGAAAAGTACCCAAAAGTTTTTTGATTTATTTCTTGGAAAATGTCTTTTGCCCATGGATTTTCTCGATAAAGTTTAAAAAACATCATTTGTTCCTAGTTATCGGTATTTTCCCCCGTTCCCCTTGTATCTAGAATGAATCAATGAACTCTTTTGCCACTGAAGTCTAACCACAGGTTCCCGTACCTACCTGTAAAGAGTGTAAATGTAAAGTTGAAGTGTTGAAAGTACCTACACCTACCTACTGCTGTACTACTTTGATTTCTCTCCAAAAATTTTGATTTCACCTAGTTTTAGGTGAGTAAACCAAAACCTTTTACATTCCAAGTCTGGTGTTTGTGGTCTGTAAGTATGCACTGTGACTGAAATAAATTTGTTCAAATCTGTCCACAGGTAGGCAGGTGATGGGTGGAAGTACTAGGAGTGAGATTATGTTACCTATTTCCTTCTGAGAAGTAGAAATTGAAGTTAAAAAGTTAAGTTGTGCACTGTCTGTGTAGTTACACCTCTTTCACAGATGAGATTTCAAAAGAGTAATAAATTGTTTTTAAAATGTTTGATGTAAAATTTGAAGTAATTTAATCAAGTATGCTGGGAGGTCCACAAATGTCAAGAGTTTGAAGTGCTGTCCAACCTATATTAACATGAAATGGAGTTTCAAGATTTTTTGGCATTTTCATGATGTACTAACCAAGGAACGTTTGTGTCCAAAATAACTTTATGCACTTATGCCTGAATGGTCTATGGCCTTCAAGATTAAAATAATCTATGCAAGTAGATACAAACATACCTATGTACTTGATATCTATTTTTATTTTATTTTTTTCTAACTCAAAACCCTCATCTTTATTTGCCAGGTTCTCGTTGAATAATCATGGACGAGGACGACAAGAAGCATCTTATTTCAACCCTGAGAGCCACTGTAGCTTCTCAGAAAGGAGGTGTGGAACTTCAGGCTTTGAATTGTGAGTTGACCTTGTTTATTTTCTTAGGATTTTACTTTGACTATTTACTGATCTCCTAACCTACAGAAAGATAAAGAACTTCAATGTCAAATGACATGCCCATGCTGCTGCAAGGACATAGATGCCTTGCCTTGGAATTCAATAGATCAGTTGCGCTTACTTGTTTGATGTTTCGAAGTCATGGAGCAGGAAAAATGGGGACCAACGGAATTTTTCTTTTTCTTCTACGACTTCTAGATACCGAGATAAATCGATTTAAATAATACCGATAAATCGTAAAGTTTGACGTCACAACATATGCTCCCGTAGGCGATGACGTCATAACTCATGACTCCCGCTTCGTTTGTTTGTGCGCAAGCGTTTCTGCGCATTTTGACATTAAGTCTGACGTCACAACTCTTTGAACTTTTTAATTAGAACGGCAATTAAAAATTCATCAAGCTTATTTCAGGGGCAACAAACCTATGTTACCTCTTGCTAGTAACGACTCTGAAGAATACATTCCCGACAGATCGTCACGCCCTTAGGGTAACGCACGACGTTACTTATACAGCAGGGAGTTCAAGGGACATTAGGCGACCTTCTGTTCTCCTTACTTTTATCTTTCAATCTTTCTCTCGACATGAATCATTGATAGTTAAACATTGCATTTACGCTCAAACGACAATAATACAGTGTTAAAACCACGAGTCGCGGTTCGTAACATCTAAAAAAGTTAATATATATAGGATTTTGTTATAAATCCATGGTGGTACGACCGTGGCCAACACGATACACGTAAAATATGACCAGTATCGATGAGTAAAAGGAGTACTCCGACTCACCCGGGGGTTGTCGGTCAGTGTCTTAGTTAGTAAACGTACTACTGTTTTAACTCGCGGCGACGCTTGAGTTTGGACCAGAGGGCGCGCACGTTCCGTTCAACGTCACTGGTGTGATGCGGGTACCCCTCGACCTGATATAGTTAAAAATAATGATATATATTTTTTTTTTATATACTAAAGTGTGTTACCTCCATCCATAAGCCATGAGCGGTGGTCACCATTCTAATGAAGATCGCGGTAGTTAAATACCAAATGTATTTTCTGTACAAAGATCTACCACCTTTGTAGACGGTGGAAGTTTGTTTCATGTTCATAAAATTTACCTCGTCAACGTCAACCCAATTTATTAATTACTTATTTTCCAAACTAAGGACGGCATTTTTCAACACTTTTTAGGTTTTAGACTTCAGTTTTGAGGCTTTTTCATTGAAATTTTCTCCAGATTTTAATT
>NW_007382490.1:0-1168 GCF_000475195.1 Diaphorina citri | reverse complement strand
AAAACAGTCTTTTTCAAGACTATTTCCAAAACAGTCTTTTTCAAGACTATTTCCAAAACAGTCTTTTTCAAGACTATTTCCAAAACAGTCTTTTTCAAGACTATTTCCAAAACAGTCTTTTTCAAGACTATTTCCAAAACAGTCTTTTTCAAGACTATTTCCAAAACAGTCTTTTTCAAGACTATTTCCAAAACAGTCTTTTTCAAGACTATTTCCAAAACAGTCTTTTTCAAGACTATTTCCAAAACAGTCTTTTTCAAGACTATTTCCAAAACAGTCTTTTTCAAGACTTCCAAAAACAGTCTTTTTCAAGACTATTCCCAAGTTCAAGACTTTCACCTAGAAAGGCTTCTCTCTCTACTTCAAATCCCATTTTTACTTCTTCATACTTTTCTTAATTTTCATTCTGTCAATTCTATACTTCATCCTCTTCCTTCAATTATCTTTAGCTTCTTGATTTCCTGCCTTTCATCCTCTTACCTTATTCTTGTCACCACCTCTGACATTGTGTTGCTGTTGGAAAATCTGACCATATTGTGTTACGATGGCTGAGGCAGTAGTCGGCAAGTATTTTGACTCTTACGAAAGTGTTAAGTGTTTTGTAAAAGATTATGAGCAGTCGAAATGTGTGCAGTTAAGTGTAAAATCTTCACACAAAATAAAACTGTGTAAACCCAATGTTTTGCAATTAAAGATGGCTAATGTGAATATGGACCTTGTCTACTCTATGATTGAGTATAAATGTGTTCATGGAGGAGAATACAAAAGCAATGGAAATGGACAACGGAAAACCAAGTAAGTACCTACTACCTAATCTAATTGAGCCTTATTTTCATATTCCATGAACAATCACTCCCTTCTTCTTCCTTTACTTTGCCATTTCCCACTCAAGTAGGGTTGGTGTTTTTGATGAGCAGCCTCCATCCTGCTTGGTTATGGAACCTCATCCCCTGATAATCCCTTTTCACTCAGATCCGCATTCACACAATGTTCCCACTGGTAATTATGCAGAAGTCATGTCCGTGGAAAAGAAAAGCTCCTTTTGTATTTAACCTAACCCTATAATAGCACTGATGGTCACTGCTTGTTTGTGCCAGTTCCTTTGGTTGCAATATTCCACAGACGTGACTTCTGCACAAGTACCTTCCCACTTCTTTTTACTTTCTAT
>NW_007382489.1:0-9101 GCF_000475195.1 Diaphorina citri | reverse complement strand
GCCCCGGGCGGGAATCGAACCCGCGGCCTAGCGCTTACAAGGCAGACGCACTACCAACTAAGCTAAGTAGGCTGGCAACAAACCATTAGCATTTTTTTCAATTTTTGCACTACTAGACCAATTTCATTATCTACATATATCTACACACCTAAGCTACATACTACATGCGAAGTAGTAAACTTCGTCATGAATGGAAACTTTTTCGATGTTTTCCAATCTCATTTCCCATGGCAGTTGAGTCGTATCTCAGCTAGATGCTGTACAAATCCCTATACTTCCTATCTATCTACCTCAGTACGAGTCCATTACTCTAATCCTGACTTCCTGAGTCACGATTTCATTCCATTCAAAACGCCTTGCTTTTCATCCGAGGTTATACTACGTGCAAGATGAAAGCAGCTCATGAATCTACCAGGCTTGAAATTTCATTCCATTCAAAACGCCTTGCTTTTCATCCGAGGTTATACTACGTGCAAGATGAAAGCAGCTCATGAATCTACCAGGCTTGAACCTCCCACATTTCAGTCCCTATCCTATCCAAGCCTAATCTTGGTTCGATTCCTAGAAAAATAATTTGTAATTTTAGGGCTCAGGGGAGCTTAAAACGGATATTTCCACCGATTTCAAAAATGTTGTAAAAAGAGGTATAAACACCCCAAGTGCTATCCCAATATTTGAAGGAGGGTTGCTCTTTAGTGCCAGATCGTGTAATGGGAACAAGGTCTCTTCCCGCCAATCTAATAAAAGTCATGTCGAGAAAGAGACTAAAAACAAACCGTTTACAAGAAAGAGGACAACACACCTTCGAAGAAATAAATTGGCTTAAAAAACAGAGAATGAAATAGATCGGAAAAGCCCTTTTATGGGATGATGAGAGAAGAAGTTAAGAAGAGAGCAAAAATATGAAAGATAACAACGATCATAATGGACAATTCGTTGAATACAACAAAGTCGGACGAGAAAAAGTATTAGGAGCGTAGGAGATAACGAAAAGCAATCAAATGAAGTAAGGGAGAAAAATCTTCATCTAGGTAGCTAGGTACAAAGCTGCAAAGTTTTCAAAATACTTCTCCCCAGCTTGACCTGTGGATTAGAGGAGTGTGGAAATGTTTAGCCCGGATTAGATAGAAAAGAGGACAACACACCTTCGAAGAAATAAATTGGCTTAAAAAACAGAGAATGAAATAGATCGGAAAAGCCCTTTTATGGGATGATGATAGAAGAAGTTAAGAAGAGAGCAAAAATATGAAAGATAACAACGATCATAATGGACAATTCGTTGAATACTCGTACAACAAAGTCGGACGAGAAAAAGTATTAGGAGCGTAGGAGATAACGAAAAGCAATCAAATGAAGTAAGGGAGAAAAAGCTTCATCTAGGTAGCTAGGTACAAAGCTGCAAAATTTTCAAAATACTTCTCCCCAGCTTGACCTGTGGATTAGAGGAGTGTGGAAATGTTTAGCCCGGATTAGATAGGATAGGAAAGGAGAAATACATGTTGGAATGATGGAGCAAGGAAGAAAAGTCAGGGGAATCAATGAGTTCATCTAATTCCAAAAGGAAGTTTCCCTTGATTCTAAATGAAGGTAAACGCATCCTAGAAACAATGATTATACCTAGTGAAGTACCTAATGATAATGACCGAAAATGATTCCAAAGAATCCAGTATTATTGGGTTTACTGAAAAATCCTTCACCCAAAACACATCATGAACAAAATAAACCGCTAAAAAGTATCGAAACACTGGCAAAAAAAACGTATCAAAGTTAACAATGCCCTCAATGTCGACAAAAGAACAATAAAATTGGCGCTAATGCTAATAACATAATTGTTAAAGGTATTAGCCATAACAATGTCGAACAAAAGGAATAATAACAATAAAATTAGTCAGCGCTAACGACATAATTGCTGAGGGTATTCGCGCTAAATTTCATTAATTTCCGAGGAGACAAATTCTCATGGATCAAAGAGTTGCATTATTGCACAACTACCGGAGACCAGATGGAGCAGATGGGTGACTATCTGCTAAACCAGTTCCTATACTGGACGACAGATCCGAACACAGAACCAAACCAATTGCAAGTTCCTTGAGTACAGAAATTTGAAACGAACTGGGAGTGACATTCTTTCCGAGTCAAAACTTGAGAGTACACCTTGAAAGTTTGAAGCAACGGTCCACCAAGACTCGAAACTCAGGAATTGCGAGTTATCGCCAATTTGTACAGCAGTCAAATTTGGGACAGCAAAGAACACTGAATAACACAACTGATCTAAGTCGATGGCCGTGATGGCACCAAAGAAAAGGTCAGTGATAATTATGATAACATTATGTCATATTATTGTTCCAATCATAATTATTATGACATGAGAAGATAACAAAAAAGAACAGTTACCTATTCACACTGATATGAATTGGAAAAGAACAAACAAACGAAAATATAAACAAAACGACTCGTAATTAAAACCCAATGCAAACACAGAACCATCGTCACATGAATCCCTTTCATAGACCGTAGAAGTTTGCGCGGGAAAAAAATCCTACACACAACAGAACACGTTTTATAGCTAGTAGATCCCTGTATAAGTATATCCCTTACCCTCTCTAAACACAGATGAATAAACGGATTCTTCAAAAGAAGAAATTCTTCAGAATATACATATTAATTCAAATTACGAATCTAAATGTCACCCAGTGTTCTCCGGATGGATATTGTATAAATTTCTACTTAAATGAACAATAGAATGGAGAGAGATTCTAAAACAAAAGCTAACAAAATGGGAGAGATCATGGAAAGATATAAAACTCCCAGGGTGCAGGGGATGTATAGCTGTAAGGGTGGTTGTGAATTGACCCAGTTGAATATGTTTGCCAGGATAATTATCGCTCCCCTCTCTCAAGTTGGGAAGAATAGAATGGAAATATAAGAATAAAATAGAATAGAATTTAATTCTAATGTAAACTTATAGCCGGGGTGACCGTGGTCACACTTTGAGATTAAACTTGAAAGTTAATCCACTTGGATTAAGCAATCTGACTGATGAATTTTAAAAATTGGATTACCAAATCATTGACTATTTTTTACTTCTGCGCAACCAATGATGTTTAAAAAACGTTCAAAATTTGACCAAAATAAATCAACATCAAGTTATAGACGCAAAGGTCTAACGGGGCGGGAGATAGATTTTAGACTCCCCAATCGTTTTCCCAGGAACTGAAGACAGATTTTATTCAAAGGGCTTAACCTTAAACAATTCTTTGAACCTTTCGATCTAAATAGAGCAAGTTTCTTTCTGTTCTTCACATTATAAATCTAACCCATGTTCTTCATTGTAGGAACTGGCTTTCTTTCCAACTGCTCACATGGTAAAGAATACTAGAAGTAGCATAATAAAGCCTCGAGCACGTTATAACCCTTTGTCAACAACAACAAGTGAATTTCATCAACAGAGTTTTATTCTTTTCTCTGATAGAAGTGAATTTTATAATGCTCTGTTCTTTCTGGAATAACCCCCCGTTTTCTCAAAGGGTCACATAACTATGGATTACCTCCTTTTTTAGAATTGCCAAATATATATGTGTATCCAAGGGTTAAATCCTCTTCTTCTATTATACAAGCAAGAGTTGTCCTATGCTTAACCAATAACTAGGTCTAGACCGCTATTTTTGAGTCTCAAAGGGTTGATTCCTCTTCCTCCATAAGAGCAAGGGACCTAAAACTTGGCCACACATTACCAATACCTCCAAAACGCCGTGATCGAGCCTCAAAGGGTTAACTCCTATTTCAATACCTCTATAACACTGCGGTCAAGTTTCAAAGGGTTAACTCCTATTTCACTACCTCTATAACACTGCGGTCAAGTTTCAAAGGGTTAAATCTTATTCCACTACCTCCAAAACGCTGCGGTCGAGTCTGAAAGGGTTAACTCGTATGGAAGCCAGGTAAAGCAAGGTATAACGTAGAAACAAGCTACTCTGCTAGGTATATCTTATTATAATACCTTATACCTCTACATTGGAGAATGCTGGCCAAGCAAGTATAGAGGTCTACAAATAGGGGGTCGGTCTCACATAGCATGTGTGTGCTGGCTATAGGGCGATGAGAAAGTTAGTCACCAGTTTATACTACTCTTGAGGTATAAGTACCCCCTATGCAGTTTATTAGCAACATATTTTTACTTTCTATTACTACAGTATAGCGAGCTATACTAGTAACGAAAATATTGCAATCGGTCCAATTTTTTTTTTCTTTTTTTTCCTGTCTTTTTTTTACAAGTGATGGAGGATTGTTTTATAAAAAGTCAATAGGCATGTATCAAAATAAATAAAAATTGTAAGTACAGAGGTACTTAATATTGTGTTAGTAATTTTAGGTAGTACATGCTTGGATTAAGTTAAAAGCTGAATCGACAAATTCTCCATATAAATCTTTGTAATAACAACCATACTTAATACCTTACTCCCCAATTTGTTCGGCTCAATACGAACGAATGTCTTGGGACAATATCGTGATCGTTATGGTTATCGCACACAACACACATGGTATGGGGAAATACAAACCACCTCCTAGTCCTAATGATCAGCAGTCAGCGTACAATCAAACCATCGTACCTACTACATACAATGTACCTACATTGCGGATAAAAACAAAATAATCAAATGATTATTCTATTCTAAATGGTTATCAAATGATTATTCCATTCCATAAACAGTCCCAAGATCCTCTTTAGTTAATGTAAACTTTTCATTACCTAATGAGTAAAGCCATCAGCATCTATGTTGCCAAGTGGTGCACAAGGAAACATACATGATGTTTGTTGTTGCTATGTTGGAACGTACGCAAAATAATACCTATTGTTTATGATAGGGTTACCATGGCAACAGCGTTATCTGAATTAAGGTTGAAAATAAGCGATTATTATGTAATTTATTTTATTCTCGTTTTTTCGGAAGATATGAGTAAAATAAAATACCTTTATCTTGGTAAGTAATCTGCATTACTCAGATATTGAACCTAGATTTTGCCTATTGCCTGCCAAATATGTAGGTACGACATTTAAGTACATTTACTTTTTTCGAAAACATAGTCCTGAAAAGTATGACAGTTTGACATGCAAAAACAGTAGACACTAAAATGGGAATACCTATTGTTTATGATAGGGTTACCATGGCAACAGCGTTATCTGAATTAAGGTTGAAAATAAGCGATTATTATGTAATTTATTTTTTTCTCGTTTTTTCGGAAGATATGAGTAAGTAAAATACCTTTATCTTGGTAAGTAATCTGCATTACTCAGATATTGAACCTAGATTTTGCCTATTGCCCGCCAAATAGGTACGACATTCAAGTAGGTACATTTACTTTTTTCGAAAACATAGTCCTGAAAAGTATGACAGTTTGACATGTAAAAACAGTAGACACTAGACACTAAAATGGAAAAAAGACAAAACAACAAATGAGTAGGTAATTAGGACAGTACTTACACCCGTTAAAAAAGCATCCAGACAAAATTAAAGTACAATATAAAAGGATGAAAAGCGATTAAAGTTTAAACACTAGGTAGGTACATACCAGAGTGCTGAATCATGCGCGCCGCAGGCACTTACCTTTCCACAGAAGCTGAAAAAAAAAAAATAGAAAGGCCGAGAACTCAAGTGCTCACATGGTAAAGAATACTAGAAGTAGCATAATAAAGCCTCGAGCACGTTATAACCCTTTGTCAACAACAACAAGTGAATTTCATAGAGTTTTATCCTTTTCTTTTCTCTGATAGAAGTGAATTTTATAATGCTCTGTTCTTTCTGGAAGGGTCACATAACTATGGATTACCTCCTCTTTTAGAATTGCCGAATATATATGTGTATCCAAGGGTTAAATCCTCTTCTTCTATTATACAAGCAAGAGTTGTCCTATGCTTAACCAATAACTAGGTCTAGACCGCTATTTTTGAGTCTCAAAGGGTTGATTCCTCTTCCTCCATAAGAGCAAGGGGCCTAAAACTTGGCCACACATTACCAATACCTCCAAAACGCTGTGATCGAGCCTCAAAGGGTTAACTCCTATTTCAATACCTCAGAACACTGCGGTCAAGTTTCAAAGGGTTAACTCTTATTTCACTACCTCTACAACACTGCGGTCAAGTTTCAAAGGGTTAAATCTTATTCCACTACCTCCAAAACGCTGCGGTCGAGTCTGAAAGGGTTAACTCGTATGGAAGCCAGGTAAAGCAAGGTATAACGTAGAAACAAGCTACTCTGCTAGGTATATCTTATTATAATACCTTATACCTCTACATTGGAGAATGCTGGCCAAGCAAGTATAGAGGTCTACAAATAGGGGGTCGGTCTCACATAGCATGTGTGTGCTGGCTATAGGGCGATGAGAAAGTTAGTCACCAGTTTATACTACTCTTGAGGTATAAGTACCCCCTATGCAGTTTATTAGCAACATATTTTTACTTTCTATTACTACAGTATAGCGAGCTATACTAGTAACGAAAATATTGCAATCGGTCCAATTTTTTTTTTCTTTTTTTTCCTGTCTTTTTTTTACAAGTGATGGAGGATTGTTTTATAAAAAGTCAATAGGCATGTATCAAAATAAATAAAAATTGTAAGTACAGAGGTACTTAATATTGTGTTAGTAATTTTAGGTAGTACATGCTTGGATTAAGTTAAAAGCTGAATCGACAAATTCTCCATATAAATCTTTGTAATAACAACCATACTTAATACCTTACTCCCCAATTTGTTCGGCTCAATACGAACGAATGTCTTGGGACAATATCGTGATCGTTATGGTTATCGCACACAACACACATGGTATGGGGAAATACAAACCACCTCCTAGTCCTAATGATCAGCAGTCAGCGTACAATCAAACCATCGTACCTACTACATACAATGTACCTACATTGCGGATAAAAACAAAATAATCAAATGATTATTCTATTCTAAATGGTTATCAAATGATTATTCCATTCCATAAACAGTCCCAAGATCCTCTTTAGTTAATGTAAACTTTTCATTACCTAATGAGTAAAGCCATCAGCATCTATGTTGCCAAGTGGTGCACAAGGAAACATACATGATGTTTGTTGTTGCTATGTTGGAACGTACGCAAAATAATACCTATTGTTTATGATAGGGTTACCATGGCAACAGCGTTATCTGAATTAAGGTTGAAAATAAGCGATTATTATGTAATTTATTTTATTCTCGTTTTTTCGGAAGATATGAGTAAAATAAAATACCTTTATCTTGGTAAGTAATCTGCATTACTCAGATATTGAACCTAGATTTTGCCTATTGCCTGCCAAATATGTAGGTACGACATTTAAGTACATTTACTTTTTTCGAAAACATAGTCCTGAAAAGTATGACAGTTTGACATGCAAAAACAGTAGACACTAAAATGGGAAAAAGACAAAACAACAAATGAGTAGGTAATTAGGACAGTACTTACACCCGTTAAAAAAGCATCCAGACAAAATTAAAGTACAATATAAAAGGATGAAAAGCGATTAAAGTTTAAACACTAGGTAGGTACATACCAGAGTGCTGAATCATGCGCGCCGCAGGCACTTACCTTTCCACAGAAGCTGAAAAAAAAAAAATAGAAAGGCCGAGAACTCAAGTGATAAAAGCTACCAATGTCCGATGTCTCAACTAATGAAAACTACCGAACAAATCACCAACCCCTATAATTGAAATACTCGTTCAATACCTACTAAGACAAAATATGTCAGTGGAAACAAAATGATTCTCAACCTAGTAAACACCCTATGACATTTAAACCCCACCAAAAACCTACAGAAATTCAATAAAAAAGGATATAAAATCTCTATAGCACTAAATAGGTATAACTCGGAATACTTTATTAGCAACAGAAATTTTCCTTTCATGGGGTCCTACGGAATTCTTTATTATACGTTATCCAGATGGATATGGCAGCAAGGAGTCATCAAAAAAGTAGGCTACGTTGCCAAACATGTCAAAGGTGCAACGGTAGAAAATCTTTAAAAGAGGAAGGTACATTGCACAGTGCTTCCTCCCACATTGCACAGCGATTCATACTCTTGTAAGAAAGGTTACAGATCGAAGCTACCTTTACTTTTTAAAAGAGAGAGTTTATAAAAATAGACCTTTACCTTAATTGCAACAATGCAAGGAATTCTCGCATTCTGATTGGTTCTTTCATTTTGGGTCGATGACTCCTTGCTGCCATATCCATCTGGATAACGTATAGCAAGAGACATTTTCTTTTCACAGAGTTCAATTTGAAATGGTTCCCCTTCCCCCACTTAGCCAAAATCATTGGAAGAATCAAACTCAAGGAAAGAGGGCGGGAAAACGAGAGGAAGAAACATGAAGATTGAAGTACAATATCGACAAAGACTATACAATCCCTTCCCCCACTTAGCCAAAATCATTGGAAGAATCAAACTCAAGGAAAGAGGGCGGGAAAACGAGAGGAAGAAACATGAAGATTGAACGTACAAGATCGACAAAGACTATACAATAGTATACAGTATACATACCTATTAATATCAATACCTATAAGTACATACATAAATTGGACCTACCAAAGTCCGTTCATTTTATGTAGATGCCAGTTTCCAAAGATCTGAGCAGACCAAAAGTAACCTAAGGGCGCACTTCTCACGCGATAAAATAATCATAAAATGAACCTTATTTGTGACGGGAAGTGCCAAGTTCGAGGGAAAAAGTGAAAAAATTCACAACCATGAATATCTCATTACCCGATAGTCCCTACAGAAAGGGTTCAATAGTTCGATGCCCGTTAAAGATTGCTCACATGGTAAAGAATACTAGAAGTAGCATAATAAAGCCTCGAGCACGTTATAACCCTTTGTCAACAACAACAAGTGAATTTCATCAACAGAGTTTTATTCTTTTCTCTGATAGAAGTGAATTTTATAATGCTCTGTTCTTTCTGGAATAACCCCCCGTTTTCTCAAAGGGTCACATAACTATGGATTACCTCCTTTTTTAGAATTGCCAAATATATATGTGTATCCAAGGGTTAAATCCTCTTCTTCTATTATACAAGCAAGAGTTGTCCTATGCTTAACCAATAAC
>NW_007382488.1:5389-9103 GCF_000475195.1 Diaphorina citri | reverse complement strand
ATGCAGTCATTATCCCAGCTCCTAAAATGTTTCATACTAAAACTAACCTACAACTCCATGTATTCAATTTTAATCCCCGGTATGATTTACTCTTTGGTATAGATGTCCTAAAAAAGCTAGACTTGAATGCTTTTTGGAATAATGAAACTTTACAAAATCAATACACTTCTATTCCATTGTATTACGACACCCTCACACCACAAATTGACTTTCAAAATATAGAAATTAAACCTTATTCAGAACAAATCATTAAGGTCAGAATTCTAAACAAACAGAATGGTGAAACAATAATTCCCCAGGTTCAGGTAGAAAAAGATTGTCACATACAAGCAGGTATTTCTACTATAAAGGATAACATTGCTCTATGTGCAATAAACAATTTGTCCTCAAGGTCTTACACTATCAAAAATATGCCACAGATCTTATCACCTGATATCTCCGATTTTGAAGTAACTAAAGAATTTCCCCCTCAGGCAACAGTAATGCATAACACTACAATTAATATTGGAGACCTTATACGTACTTCCCACATGAATTCTGAACAGAAAACACTGATTACGAATCTATGTGAAAAATTCTCAGATTTATTTTATCAGCCTAATCAACAATTGACATTTTCCAACATTATCAAACATTCTATTCAGACTACAGATGAAAAACCTATTTATACAAAAACATACAGATATCCTCAAATTCACAAACAAGAAGTAAAAAATCAAATCGAACAGATGCTTAAACAAAACATTATCCGTCCTTCCCATTCCCCCTGGTCTAGTCCACTTTGGATAGTACCTAAGAAATTAGATGCATCAGGAAAACAAAAATGGCGTATTGTCATAGATTATCGAAAACTCAATGAAAAAACAATAGCAGACAAATATCCACTTCCTAACATAACAGATATTCTTGACAAGCTAGGTAATTGTAATTATTTTACAACACTAGATTTAGCCTCTGGTTTTTACCAAATTGAACTTGACGAAGCATCAATACCTAAAACTGCTTTCAGTACGGAAAATGGCCACTTTGAATACATCAGAATGGCCCAAGGCCTTAAGAATGGATGTTCTACGTTTCAACGTGTTATGGACATGGTATTGAAAGGATTGATAAATAAAATTTGTATTGTCTACTTAGATGACGTATTAATTTTCAGTTCAAGCTTAGAAGAACATATTTCCCATCTTAAGCAAGTTTTTAAACGCCTTCAGGAAGCTCGTCTAAAAATTCAGCTAGACAAATCAGAATTTATTCGAAAAGATGTAGAATTCCTTGGACACATCATCACACCTGATGGAATTAAACCAAATCACAAGAAAATAGAAGCAATAAAAAAATTTCCTCTTCCCAAATCAAATCTTTCCTCGGACTACTTGGATATTACAGAAAATTTATTCCTCACTTTGGTGATGTAACTCATGAATTCACAAAAAGATTAAAGAAAAATTCGCCCATGAACCTAAAAGATTCTGCATATCTAGAAGCCTTTCAAAATTGCAAAGACTTACTCTCTAATGACCCCATACTACAGTATCCTGATTTCACTAAAGAATTTACATTAACAACAGATGCTAGCGACTTTGCTTTAGGTGCAGTTCTATCCCAAAATGACAAGCCTATCGCTTATGCTTCCCGTACTCTTAATGACGCAGAAAAGCGATACTCTACTATTGAAAGAGAAACCCTTGCTATTGTATGGGCATGTAAATATTTCAGACCATATCTTTATGGCAGACATTTTCAAATTTATTCTGATCATAAGCCACTTCAATGGCTTTTCTCTTTGAAAGATCCCTCATCAAAATTACTACGATGGAGACTCAAACTAGAAGAATATGATTACACTTTAACATACAAACAAGGAAAGTTCAACTCAAATGCTGATGCATTATCTCGTGTTCACTTGAACCAAACAGAAACAAGAGAAATGGATGATCTTCTTTCTCTTTTACCAAATTTAGATGATACAGAACTACCAATCATAGATTTCGATATAGATGACGTAATCTCTGTCCCAGAATCAAATAGATCTGACCCAATTTCTGGAATACCTATTAAGCAAACAGCACTAAATTACAGTCGAAATCAGCTTCATTTTAAAGCAAGCTCAGAAACTCTCCTTGAACCCCACATCCAAACTTTTCATGGTACAAAAACACGGTCTACATTTTCTGTCTCACCTCTAGCTACAATAGATACAATGTCTCACTTCATTAAAGAATACATTTCCCTTGATACAAAATACTACGTGTATTTTTCCTCTGATACTCAAAATACTCATGATGCGGAAAATCTTTACATACTCCTTTCCCGCACCCTTCAAACCCAATTTAGAGATACCCTAGCTTTTGATTTAACTAAAGTTACCCAAGTTCTAGAAGATATAGAATCTGAAGAGCAACAGTTAACAATAATACGAAAATATCACTATGGAACTAACAATCATAGAGGTATTAACGAAACTGAAATGCAACTCAAAAGACTGTACTATTGGCCTAATATGCATAAAACAATTTCCACAGTTATTAATAACTGTCAGATTTGTCTCAAAGTCAAATATGACAGACATCCTATTAATCCTCCTATGTGCAAAACACCTACACCTACCAAACCCATGGAAATCATCCATATTGATACATACACTATAGATAAATGTAAATTCCTTTCGATAATAGATTCATTTTCAAAGTTTGCGAAATTGTATCCTCTTTCAGCTCTTACTGCTAAAAACATAGCTGCTCATCTCTTGGACTTTTTTGATACATTCGGTACTCCCCAACAAGTTATATCAGATTCAGGTACAGAACTCAAAAACAAAGTTGTACAGGAACTCTTAGACCTCTACAATGTTAAAATTCACTACACCAGTGTTAATCATCCTCAATCCAATGGTACAATAGAAAGATTCCATTCTACACTTCTAGAGCACATTAAATTAATTAGAGAAACAAATAATAAACTAGATATCAAAGATGTCATACGTCTATCTCTACTTGCTTACAACAATTCTATACATGGTTCTACACATTTCACCCCTTTTGAAATTATTTACAATAAACCCTACAATATCAACTTGAAAGATGTTAGAACTACTACTGACTATGTAACACAAATTGATGAAATGACGAAAGAATTCAAAGATTTAATTTACAATAAAATTGAAAAAACAAAAGAAACATACACGGAAAGAATTAACAAAAATCGGAAACCACCGCCGATTTTACCTAATGAAATATTTACCCTAGGTAACAGAAGAAATAAATTAGTGAATAAGTATACCCCTGCACAGATACTATCTGATGATCCTATTACTAACACAGTAATATTAAATAGGCCCAATAAACCAAAATTTCATAAACAGTGTGTTAAACAGCCTCGAAAATTTACTTCTGTTGTCAATTACACAAGACAGCTTGATTGAGAATCAACTGGGTCAAATCATACTTCTACATGAACATATGTTAAGAACTTTGACAAAATTAGAATCCATGATATCCGCATGCTCAAACGGGAAATACCATCCTAATATCCTTTCCTATGATGAACTAGATATCACCTTTTCCTGGATAAGAAGAACATACCCTAATCGTTTTCATAGTTCACCTGACAATATGATAGATATAGTCAAAACAATTAAAGTCACTTGCAGTAGTGATGATGATTCAATAATTTTCTTTGTTTCCATACCCTTGTTTTCAGAACATCGTTATGATT
>NW_007382488.1:0-3568 GCF_000475195.1 Diaphorina citri | reverse complement strand
TAGAAGACAATCCACAAATATATTATTATAATCTTTATCTTTCATTAACTTTCACGTAATGGATGTATACTTTATCTTTCCCTATTGTTTGATCTCTTTCGTTAGGGATTAATCTTTACTTTCATCCTGTTCAATACATTATTGTAGTTACCAAATTTACCCAGCAGAACGTCTTGCTGTCCTTACTCTCTTAGCTTACATTGTGGCGGCGCTGAGAAGTAAAATCGAACAAGGAAGATACTCACCCTCAGCGAAAATAAAATTGATTTTAAAATTAAAAAAAAATACTAACAGTAGTGGGATAGGAGACTAACGTCTCGAAATTTTTTTATTATTTAATTTTTGTCAAACGTTAACCGTTCACCTTTGTCCAGTCAGAGACTGTTTTGAGTCGCGCTAAAGCAGCCCCTGTCACGAAATTAAAATTCGTCCAGTGTAATGCGAGCTAGTTTACAACGTTAACTTTTGTCCACTGCAGCGCGTTGATTAGCGAGAAGTTACAGCGCCGATGGCACTGACAAAAGTGAACTCCGTTGAAACGAGCTGCACTGGACAATTTTAGATTTCCTGAGGGGCTGAAATCCGTACATGCATGGACAAAGGTGAACCGTTAATGTTTTATAAAATTAGATAAAAAATAAAATTCGACACTAAGTTGCACATTATCACAGCTACATGCGTAATGATACTTTTAACTTTAACATAATTTGTAATAACGTCGAGGTTTGAGTATTATATACTGGATTGATGACATCTCAGCGCGCCGTGCAACAGGTGACCGTGTAACCATGGCGCTGGTAACGATAAACTAGGCCTGGCCGCTCAAAGTAGCTATTCACTCCATCCGTCGTACCATCGTGCTAGTCTATAAAATGGCTACAGCGCACACTGTCGCAAAGGTGATACGCTATAAATGGTCGCGCCTGGGACAGAGCACCGTTATCAGACAAACACCTTTAGGTTGGAATATAGTATTAGAGTTATAGTATTCTTTTGACTTACACACAACATGCTAACACACTAAACACACACACTTACACACACACTATATATCGCTACTACAACAACAGACACACAAGGGTGAAACACGTGACCTAATTTGATTTCATCCGTAGGATACTGATCTAAGAGTCCTTGGTTCAATCCTAGTACATGAATCATGCCTACAGACTATTATCGTACTGATTGTGTTCCACAAGAACTCGTCATTAGCAGAGTGACTATATACTGAACATAAGTCAGTTATTCCTCCCACTATAAGGTATAAGACCTATCTACTTAATGAGTATCTTATGTATATTGGCTGATAAAGTCCCATCCAAACTTATTTTTCTAAGTACTTTATTGACCGTTAGAATGAGTATATGCTTTAATGAATGATCATTATGAGTTTTGAACACCATAGAGTTATAATAGTAAACAATAGTTAGGTGTCACTCGATTAGTCGCACGTTTTTGAGAAGGTGTTCCGTGGAACCTGAAGAACAAAAGTTCGCCTTTAATCAAGGTGGCGCGATAATACGGATCTATTGTTAAATCTCGGATACTGTCGAGATGTAATGCTATCATCACTTTGTGTATATGGAACACACTCGTCACACAATAAGTTCGATAAAAAAAAAAACAAAAAATCATCAATTTAGTCATAGCTGAAACTATCATGTCGTTCATAATTGTAGTGTAAGACATTGTCGGGACCGTCGTTGATGCACTATGTATCATGACAGATCGGACTAATAGTCGCTTCTACTACCTTCTCTCTAAGATCGACCCGGCGCGCTCCACGAGGAGGATTAAACTTAAAACCAAATTCAGTTTCAGTCTCATTGGTGATTGTACAGATTAGATTATACTTGGTAACGATACCTGACGGTTATAGTCAAGTCGTAGTTACGAACCTACTTAATTACCTATTATTATATCTATATTATTATATTCAGTGTTTGTATTCAACAATAAAGTTGTTATCCATTTATTTTATCAATATTATTTTGGAGTTTGTAATCACTGAAGCTCTCTCCAAAATTGGCGCGGTCTCTAGTCTTCACTACTGTCGTTGGAACTTCGAAACTTTTGTTGTTCAATAGTCCACCATCGATCGTGTTAAGACACCTACGAATCTTGGCTGTCCTAAAGGATCTACTACTCAAGTATCTTCTCATCTTACTCTCGAAGACTTCATCAAGCCACAAGCGGTTGTCACGAGTGTCTGTCTTCTGGAAGCGATCAAGCCACAAGCGGTGTTCCTGCAAGCCTTCTTCCGAATTTCTACGAGGTACATCAAGCCACAAGCGGTCCCGTAAAGTTCACCTTTCCTTCCGACTTCCTGTAGAACCCCGAGCCACAAGCAGTTCTATTAGTCACCTGTCTACTTAGAAAGTGAAATGCAGATATTTCAACTTCTCCACTTGCTATACGTTATTTCGCAGTAAGTACTATAGCTATCATATTGTTTTCAATAGGTATTTTCTTATCTATTCCTTATTTAATTTAACTATTTTTTTTTTTTTAATATTCCCCAATTTCCTTTTTCCCACTTTTCACAATGCCCATTACACCAACAACCATTGAAACCCTATTCACATCTTTCCTCCAGTATCAATACGAACAAAACGAAGAACAGAAATTAAGAGCTAGTCTTGATGAAATTTCAAACTTTGACGGCAAATCGTCTCTTGTACATAATTTTATATCATCTATCGATGAAATTTATCTCGAAAACGCAAACAATCAAAAACATATTCGTATTATTACTTCCACAATCAAAAATTCAAAACTAACTGGTAAAGCATCAGAAAAAGTCAGTCAGGCTAATTTAAAAACTTGGACAGAAATTAAAACATTCTTAGTAAAACATTTCTGTGATAATCGACCAATTGCTTCATACATAGTAACTATGGCTGATGCTAGACCATACGGAAAAACGGCATTTGAATTTTTGTCGTATATTGAGCAACTTCAAAACTCTGCCATTTCTCAGGCTAGAATAATTGATCCCAATACGCAGTCCCATATCAAAAAGTAGCATTAAAAAGCTTTATTCGTGCTTTAACAGAGCCCCTTCGTACACAAATTTTAGCTGGTAGACCCAATGATCTACAAGACATTAAAGATCTTATGCGAGATCATTTTTATAATGAAGCGTCACGTACAATGACTAAAAATTCAAATTACGTCAAAACTAATAACATCCGTGAGCCCCAAAGTTTTACACCACGAGTTCCTCAAAATTTAGATCTCAAGCAAACAAATAAAAATCAATTCCCAAGAAAAAATCAACCTCCTAATATCGAAGCAATGAGTGCCCGCACAACAAGTACCTTGCGAACTCTCCATAACATAGACAATGTAGAGTTCGAAGAAGAAAATGATGACATAGATAACTCTATGCCTGATCCTATTTTTGAAGAGGATTTTTCTCGAAGAGCCTCGGAACGAATAGAAACAGTAACACTAAACCTTACCGAAAACACATCTCTTCCTCACATTAAATTAAAAAATAATCAAATTAAAGTTCTCATTGATTCAGGATCAGACAAATCTTTCATTCAACCTTCAATAGCTCACC
>NW_007382487.1:7246-9104 GCF_000475195.1 Diaphorina citri | reverse complement strand
CCTTCAGCCGTAATAATGGGATAGCGCGAAAGCAAATCTTTAACCCTTTTATCAACATTCCCAGATTCCGTGTCAATATTTTGTACGTAATTATTATCACGCCAAATTTCCGCCCAATCCAGCGGAATTTCGTAAAGCCATTCCCTTCCTACGATAGGATCTTTGTCCAGATTAACAATGTATAAGTTTAGGTATTTAGTTATGTTATTGTACGTAACTTTTACATTAACCACACCTAAAACTTTGACCTTTGTATTGCAGTACGAAACTAGAATAAGATCTGTTTCCTTCAGTTCTGTTTTAGGGAAAATGGATCTGAAATACTTTAATCCCATTACAGAAATAGAAGCACCAGTATCAATTTCATATTTCACGTCCTGTGAGTTGGTATTTAATACCACATGTATTTTAGTCCGCCTAGTTTTAGATGAAGTCATGGTATGTATGTCACAGGTATCCTGACTTGTATTCCTGTCGGTGTCCTCATGTAAGTCGCTAGAATGATGTAAGGACTCAACATTACCTACAACCTCGTCCAAGTCTGTGTCAGAAGGGTCACTTGTTTCCCCAATATTTAATACCGGGTTACCCACTCTTTTCAGACAAACCGTGTCCAAATGACCCCTTCTTTTACAAAACTTACAAACTTTGGACTTCACTTTACATTTATCAGCGAAATGATCCGGACTACCGCAGCGATAACAAGCCGTACGTTTCCCTGGCAACGCCGTCCCTACTGTCGTCTTCTTGACTTTGGTAGATACATCGCCGCCGCCAGAGATTCCTCCATGCTTGACCTGTAACTTTGTAATGACTTCATTAGAACTTGCATTTCCCTTCTGTATCTCCGTAGCACTACTTGCACACAACTCCATTGAATATGCCTTGTCAAACGCTGACTTCACTGTGAGATTTTCCACTTCAAGCAGACGACTTTGAATAGTCTGGTCTCTCAGCCCAAACACAAACTGATTTCTCAAGGCTGTGTCAAGATAAGGCCCAAACTTGCATGTCGTAGAAAGTTTCTGTAGTGAAGTGAAGAAATCTTTCACAGACTCCCCATCAGTCTGAACTCTTTTATGAAATCTGAAGTTTTCAACAATTTCCAAAGGTTCTGGACTGAAATGTCGCTTCAGTATGTCAACTATTTGACTGTAGGTTTTGTCAGTAGGATTCTCGGGTGAAAGCTTATCACACAGCAGATCAAAGGTCTTGCTGCCCATGTAATGTAAGAGATAATCCCGTTGCTTGACATTGTCCGTAATATTGAAAATACGGAAAGCAGCCTCTAGCCTCTGTACCCATCTAGTCCAGTTCAAATTGTCGGAAAATAGGTCTATAGTAAACACAGTACCTTGCATTGACATTTGTGCTGTCTGATTTCGGTCTTCAGCTGAGGACATAATTTCCAAGGGATATCTTGAGCTTTACCAACGAGATCCCATCCTCGTCGCCACTATTGTAATTATACACATATGGAGTTTATTCAAAATGAACATATGAATTGTCTTTTATTTGGAAGAAGAGATTACAAATTTTATGGAGAGAAAAAAAGGATGATGGAAAATTGAAGATGTTGTTGATTTCCGGTTGCCAGGATACGACTTGTTATCAGGAGGGTAATTAATTATTACCAATTCTAATTAATCGAAAGTAAACACTCATAACACTACATAAAGTGGGGGAAAGGAGAAAATGAAAGAATATTGAAGAACGAAAAAGGGCGAAAAGTCAGGGACAGTTTTTTGTGCGGAAGTGTTTCCAGGCTACCGTTATTTAATCACTTAAGTTAGGCAATTTTACGCAGATATACAGTGATCTTTAATCACCATAAATCGAACTAAGGTGTATTTTCCTT
>NW_007382487.1:0-332 GCF_000475195.1 Diaphorina citri | reverse complement strand
TCCTCGTCATGGATAGGCATGTGTAAGTAAGCTTGGGATAAGTCCATTTTGGAAAACTTTTCCCCACCTGCTAGAGAGGAAAATAGCTCATCTATAGTAGGGAGGGGGTGATCGTCTACCTGTAAATGTTTATTGAGAGTCACTTTGAAATCGCCACAGATACGAACCGCACCATTTGGTTTCATAACGGGAACGATGGGTGTTGCCCATTCAGAAGAATTAACTTTCACTAATATCCCCTGCTCAACCAAATTTTCAAGTTCCTCTTCAATCTTAGGTAGCAATGCGAATGGAGGTTTACGAGCTTTACAGAACACGGGCTTGGAATTTGG
>NW_007382486.1:8067-9107 GCF_000475195.1 Diaphorina citri | reverse complement strand
TAAAGTGAACTCTTGTTTGTTTTCCATCAACTTACTTTCCTCAATAGAAAGTTCCATTGTGCTCGCAACTTCCAGAGCGTGTTTGAAAGAAAAATCCGATTTTTCCTGTAACAGACGAGTTCTGATTTCCTTATCTTTTAGACCTCGGACAAATTGTAGTCTTAATAACATATCTGAGACAGAATGTTTGCAATGATCACAGGTAAACTTACAGTCAGCTGATAGTTTCCTCAACTCAGTGGAAAAGTCCACGACTTTTTCCTCTTCCCCTTGTACACGGGAAATGAACTTGTGTTGTAAGGTACAAACACTGGGCTTCGGATCAAGATGATCCTTTAACTGTTGAATCAACATTTCATAGGTCTGAGCTTTTGGGTCGTCAGGGGTACAAATATCGTACAACTTTTGATGTACTTCAGGTGTGAGAGCATGTAACAAGATATCAACTTTAGATTCCCCAACATTACCCTTGAGCCTCATGAAAGTCTCAAGCCTGTGTATAAAGTTCACAATCGATTCCCCCTCTTGCAGCTGAGTGAAATGTAGGCTAGCAGTAGTACTTACAGGATTCACTGTCTTCTCATGTTGTACCGATGTCTTCAGACTTACGCTTGGAAAAATCTTCTTCTTGTCTGCAATTTCTAGTCGCAATCAAGTGAAGTTCTCTGGCATTTCACATGCGTAATCTATCTGCTCTTCAAACTCATCCGGCACCAACACATTGATAGACTCCTGTATCACCCCGTACTTCTCTTGCAAAAGATCCAACACCTTCTCTTTCGCTTCCAATTCATGTAATGTACAGTAAATGTAGCATCCGAAACTTCATTCATCGTCATGGTCAACTTCCTTTTGTACACCGACCTCTTCTTCTTCAATTCTTCCAACTCCATCGTATGGATGATTTACCCTCGTCGCCAATGTTAAATATAAGAAATGAGAAAACGAACAGCTTGGAGAGAAACGAATTGTATCATTTTAATATTTTGACTGACTCGAAAATCATCTGGCCGCAATACACAATTCTCGACTCTATCTAT
>NW_007382486.1:0-6474 GCF_000475195.1 Diaphorina citri | reverse complement strand
CTTCAATACATACACGAAAATCTGTATCGAATCCCTCCCACGCAAGAGCCGCCCTTGCCTGACCCGTGTTTTACATCGCTTTCACTCTATCTGCTTCCTCGCCGTCCCACACGCTATAGTCAGAACGGGGAGTAAAAGTCGAACTATCTAACCCCTCTACATCTTTGGATAAACCCTCCACTCACAGGCCTGCGCACCCTCATGCCTCGCTAATACACAGCGAGTCACAATATCAGGACTATCTCCCATACGATATACCCAAACGTACCTTCAGAATAAGAAATATTAAGAACACCAACATCTATTCTGAGTGGACTAACCATAACTTAAAAAAGAAAGAAGAAAAAAAAAAAAGATTGTACTAGCGCTCGTTCTATCCCTGTTCGCATATAACTTTCAGGGACTTGCTTTTACCACCATCGTGCCTATCCAAGACGGAAAAAGTAATTAAAAAATTATGCCTGGCGGGGGATTCGAACCACACCTGCGGTCCAGAGAATGCAGCTGCTCTTGACCTTCTAGACCATGACCTGGGTACGGTACAGGTGGATTCTTTACCAATGTTTACAGACATACGGATAGGCATACAAAATTTCTCGCCTAGACAAACCGTCTTGGAGATATTTGATAAGCCACCTTTCCATTAAACTGTAGTACACACATTACTACATAAGCATACATGATTAGTATCCGTCGCGGCCGACGATTCCCTGCTCCTCCAATGCTTCTTCAAGATACAGGATGGCGTTTCTCTGGTGACTGCGAAAGTTCCAGCAAGTGAATTCTGCATGAATTCTGTTGAGGCATGATCGCCCTCCAATGGAGGGATTGAGATTCAGAGTTAAGAGTTAATACTCCTATTCATTGGGGTACATATCCCGTTATGTTTCAAAGTCGCTTATTTGAAGATTTTTGAAGAAGAGACGAAGAAATCTGTGCTCTGAAGCATTGTTTAAAGTGGCTCCACTTTAGGTTTTGCGGACCGTTGACTACATCTGTCAACCCTCCAATGACTGCACCTGCCAGTAGTCCATGGACTAAAGTGAATACCAGCCAGTGACATGGAGAGGCCAGATGTGACAACATACATACATATCAGTCCTCTGAGATTTTCAGATGAACTATCACTTGAATCTTCAACATAAATTATTTGACATTTTTGACAACAATAATACTCCCATATTGAAAAAATCTAGCTTTTATTTTATTATAACAGAACAGGAAAATTATAGTAATAGTTAATAATTGTGCTTTATTATAATTTTTAACATATCATGACAATTATAAACAAGATTTAACAAGATTAATGGCACACTACCACTGCGACCAACCCCCCCGGGGCCAACAGAGGCGCGTGCGCGCCCCATGAGGGTGGCCCCATACCGACCGCTCAGTCCGTCCACCAAATACAGCAATTAAAGGTAAAACTAACTTATTAGAAAGAAAATATTTTTATAAAAGATGGTTTTGAAATTTTTGTGACTTTAAGAGTATGTTTCCTTCAAGACGAGAATTAATACCTAATCGCACTCATTTTCACTGCCAACTCATCTGTAGTTGCTGCTCCAGCTGATTCAAAATCATCTTCTTCATCACTGGCATTAATATCTTTCAATAATTAATACCCCGGTATTCAAATGTGGATCCACCAATGTTACGAAGGTTGATTCTCTTATGCTGTTTCATCATCCTCTTCCTCTTCTGGAAACTGGCGATGTATTTGCAGATCAATCGAACACTAGCAAATAATAAATTACAGGGCAGAGAAATCGAATTTTGTACGCCAGGTCAAAAAAAAATTAGTAATGAGTCTTTAAAAATGCTTTGTTTCCAGTGCACTATAATATCTGACATTTTATCACAAAAAAAAAACATAGGCTATTAGAGGTGAAAATTAAAATTATTACTTCATCGCAAATTTCAACAGATTTTGTGATCATACGCATGCACTGATGAAATACAGTGTTTCAGAAAAATCATACGCTTGCACTGATTATACAGGGTTGGTCCAGACATTATAGGGACACGGCCTACAGTAGATATATGGGATCATTTCCAACAATAATCATTCCCATATGCATGGAGCGTTTCGATCGGGTTCTCTAGGTAACCGCCATTTTGTGTGTTTTGGGAAAAATGAGAGGGCACCTCAGAAAAAGTTGAATAAACTTTTTTTCTACTTGTCGTAAAAAGAAACAGGTTTCATTTTTGGAAATTGCACCAAATTTTACATCTAGAACAATCAATAATAAATATCTGCCAAAAAATACAAACTTACTATTTTTAGGAGTGATTCTCTCCAAAGTTTCAGTTTTTGAGCATTTTCGTTGACCAACTTTCCCGCGTTTGAACTAACTCGAAACTTATTCCCCAATAGAAAGTCTGGTTCTCATCAGTAAAGAACTTGTAATTTGTGTTTGACTTTCATTTAGGGTTGCCAACCGTACGTTATTTCCCGGAACAATCCCGTATTTTTGTCAAAACTCAAATGTTCGCGCGGAACCACACCTATTGTTGCCCGGTTTGTGCAATCTATGGAAAATGACGGGAACTGAAGCTAACTAAAACAGAAAAAAAAATTACAAAAAAAGTTGAAAAAGATAGGTAGGTACGCTCGAAAACACAAAAAACCCGCGAAACAGTAGGTATTTTTTCACCTTTTAGCATTGATTTTAGTAGCACGGATTCAACAAACGGATGTATTGTAATTTAGTACCTATCCTTGCGTAAAGCAGTTTGTACCCAAGATAGTAACAAGGATGTTATATTCGAATTACTTTATTGGTATTTGGCTCTTTTTTTATTTGATGCAAAATAGTTTTTTTTTGTGGTGGTGGAGGGGGTTGCATGCCTTTGTTCCGGGTAAAAATCGGGAAATCCGTATTTTTTCACCATTTTGTTAGTTTGTACCGTATATGTCGAAAAAAAAGTTGGCAACCCTACTTTCAATAGACATCAATATTGTCGAAATCGAACGACCGAAACCCGAGATACAACAAAATGTTTGGCGAAAAACGCGATGTGCACTACACAAACACTATCACAGTATTTCATAGGAATTGTTGGTACTGTCGCCCCTCGGTGTTCAATGCAGAGATTGCACCTTCTCCTCATGCTCTTTGTTAAATATAAGAAATGAGAAAACGAACAGCTTGGAGAGAAACGAATTGTATCATTTTAATATTTCGACTGACTCGAAAATCATCTGGCCGCAATACACAATTCTCGACTCTATCTATGTATCTATCAGTTCTTCCCCCCGTAGCAAGTACTTCTGATCTGGTCCACATGTCGTCTCCACACATTCCCTTCGTCCAACTCCACCTGGTAATGCAGCCTTCCTTCTCTTCTCAGTACTCTTCCAAACTTCCATTTCCCTTCACGCGTATAATTTCTAACTTGCACCCGGTCTCCCACATCAAACTTTCTTCTCGGCTCTCTTCTGTTTCTGCTTCCCTGGTTTTCTCTTTCTTCTTGTTCACTTCGGAACATGACATGAAAGTCTGTTCTTACTTCTCTTTGGAACATCAAATCATAAGGGCTCTTTCCATCAGCATTGGGAACTTTTCTCAGTTGTATCAAAATCTGACTCAGTTTGTATTCGACATCACCTTTTTCATCATGCATGCAGTTCAACAGCTTCTTAATGGTTTGAACATACCTTTCTGCTTGACCATTAGTGGATGGATGAAATGGAGCACTTGTTTTATGGATGACTCCATTTCCTTCTAGGAAGTCTTTAAATACCTTTGAGGTGAACTGTGGTCCATTGTCCGATACCAATACTTCTGGAAAACCAAAGTTACAAAATAAATTTCTCAACTGTTTGATGCACCATTGTGATGTCGTGGTTTTAGTGGGGATAACATCAACCCATTTAGAATGTGCATCTACTATTACAAAGTAGTAATATCCTGACATGGGCCCGGCAAAATCAATATGCAACCTCTGCCATGGTTTAGTAGGTGGTTCCCAACTATGAGATCGCTCCATCGGTGGCTCATTTTGCTTTAGACAACAAACTATACAACCTTTGGCAATGCTTTCGATGTCCTTATCGATGTTTTTCCAATAACAGAAGTTCCTTGCGAGTGATTTCATTTTAACAATACCAACATGTCCTACATGCAACTCTTTTAGAACTTCTCTTTGTAAATTGAATGGAATCATGACTCTTCTAGCTTTAAATACGCACCCGTCCTGTAGCGTGTACTCACTGTCGTTGAGTCCTAATCTGCGAAGATCACGGCCGTTGAGTAGGGCGTCCAAAATATCACTCAAACACGGATCTCGCCTGGTACTCTCTGCAATACGAGAAATCGTAATCGAATTATCATTTGATAACATTCGAATCTGGTTCAACTGAAATTTGCACGTCTCGTCCAGATGGTTTCCTTTCCTTGGTTGTGCAACTGGAAATCTGGAGAGAAAGTCAACATTAGAATGGTTCTCTGTTCTTCTATATTCAATGGTGTAGTCGAAACCAGACAAGTACAACGCATAGTGTAACATCCTTGCAGCAGACAGCGCAGGTAAGCTTTTACCTGGATTGAAAATTGTTGTGAGGGGCTTGTTATCTGTTATCAAAATAAATTTCCTACCGTAAATGTATTGGAAGTATTTTTTCATGCCCCAGAATATCGCCGTAGCCTCCTTGTCAATCTGGCTGTAATTTTTCTCTGCGCTGGTCAGGCTACGTGAAGCGAATGAAATAGGCCGCTCGGAACCATCAGGAAATCTGTGAGAGAGACAAGCACCTAGGCCGAATGGAGATGCATCAGTAGCCAACAGCAAAGGTAAATCAGCGCTGAAATGAACGAGAACATTTTCACTTGAAATTTGCGACTTGATTTTTTCAAAACTCTCCTCACAGTCTTTGGTCCAGCAATATTTCTTATCTTTCTTTAGCAATGAATTTAGAGGATACAGGGTAGATGCCAAGTTCGGTGTAAACTTATTGTAATAATTTGCCATCCCTAGGAAAGATTTGAGTTCTTTTACGTTCTCCGGACGTTTAGCATTTACTATGGCACTTATTTTATCCTGGGACTTGTGAAGTCCATGTTCGTCAATAACGTGTCCTAGGTACTCAATGCTCTTCTCAAAGAACTTACATTTTTCCCTATTTAATGTAAGATTGTAAGTTTTCATCTTCTTCAGTACCTCTTCTAATCTTGTAAATACTTCTTGTATTGTCGCACCCTGTACAATAATGTCGTCAAAGAAGCACTGTACACCTTCAATTCCCTGTAGTACCTGGTCCATGAACTGCTGAAATTTAGTCGGTGCGACCTTCACTCCGAACATTAATCTGTTCACCCTGTATACGCCCTTGTGAGTACTCAGGGACTGAAGTAATGCACTCTCGTCATCCATTTCCAAATGGAAGTATGCCTTGCTCAGATCTAACGTACAAAAATATTTACCTCCATTCATTTGAGCGTAGATGTCCTCAATCCTGGGTATAGGATAATTAAAATCCTTGATAGCCTGGTTCACTGTTACCTTATAGTCAGCACAGATACGCACACTTCCATCTGGTTTGTCCACCGGTACGATAGGTGTTCCCCAATCCGAGTGTTCCACCTTGGTGATGATACCTGACTTTTCCATATGTTCCAGTTCATCCTCTATCTTCTGCTTCCTGGCGTATGGAATAGGCCGCGGCTTAATGAAAACAGGTTTCACGTCAGGTTTCAAATCCAAGTGTAATTTGATGTTAGGTACAGGACCTATTTTACTCTGGAATACATAAGAATAGTCTGTAAGTAATCTGTCCAATTTGCTCACATCATTTTTATCTGTAATTGAGACAGCATTAATCTCGGACCAATCGAGGTTCACCTCTCTCATCCAATCTCGACCGAATATTGGATCAACATCTTCATTCAGAACGTAGAGCTTACCAATGAACCATTGAGACTTGTAAGCGCAATTGACGAAAACAACGCCTCGGGGCTTAATAATTTGCCCGGTATAAGTTCGCAACGTTACATTCGTATTGAATACTCTCTTATCAGAGTTAATACTTTTGAAATCTTTGTACGAAATAGTACTTAGGGCAGCCCCTGTATCAAGCTCCATGAGTATTACTTTCCCTTCTATCTTTACATGTACAATGAACTTGTCATTCGTTTTCTTTGAATGTAGCATATGTACTTTGTCTACTTTGTGTACTTCGCACGGATTCTCCTCATCAGAGGAGTCTGAATCCCCCACTTGGTTAGTCTGAGGTTTTCTTACCTGAGCTTTATTCTTGCTCATACATACACTCTGGATATGACCCAGCTTACCACAACCTCTACAGAATTCATTCTTGAATCTGCACACGTCAGCTTTATGACGGCGATCACCACAGCGGTAGCAACGGATAGAACTGCTAGGAATGCTAGGATTAGTTGGGTACCTGGGGTGAGTAGAAATATTAGGATTAGTATGATTCAGATTGGCAACATTTTCACTTCTCTTCTTTGT
>NW_007382485.1:5154-9108 GCF_000475195.1 Diaphorina citri | reverse complement strand
ACCAACCAGAGTAAAAGGCACATCAAAAACTTGTCTAGATCACATCTTCATAACAACCAATACGAAGGGTAGACCAAAAGGATTTGTACTGCAGACATCAATATCGGATCATTATGGAACAATAATTAAAATAGAACGAGAGAAAACTGAGAGAAATAAACCCCCTGCAAATAGCTACATAGAAATAAAAAAGACTGACAATAACAATTTGATAAAAAATTTAGAGGAGGAAAAATGGGAAGAGATCTACTCTCAAGAGGACCCTGAAACATGCGCCAACATTTTTTCAGAAAAATTTCAACAAATCGTGGAAAAAAATACTCGTGTGGAAGTGAAAAAAACAATAAGTAAACTTACACCATGGATAACTGAGGGTATGATCAACTCAATAAAAAAACGGGACAAACTTCACAAACTATGTAAAACTCAACCTCTAAACACAAAACTAATACAGTTCTATAAAAAATATCGGAACAAATTATACTCAATACTAAAAAAAGGGAAAAATGCGTACCTAAAAGAACAAATTGAGAAATCTAATGGAAACAAGAAAAAAATATGGGAAATTTCGAACAGTGTTACCAAACTTAAATCTCCTAAACCACCTGATCCAGTAGAAATAGAGGTTCAAGGCAACAAAATTAACACAAAAGATAACTCACTACTTGTAGCAAACGAATTCAACAAACATTATTCAAAGGTAGGTATCACAACAGCCGCCTCTATAACACAAAGATCTAACAGGGACAATAGTGAATATTTAAACAACAATAACACATCGTTCCACCTGAAAAAAGTCGATGCGAAAGAAATTGAAGATATTGTCAGGCAACTTAAAGGTGGTTCTGCTCCAGGGTATGATGGAATCAGCATGCAAATCCTAAAAACTACTATTCAACTTATAGCCAAACCCCTAAGCCATGTTTTCAATCTCTGTTTTAAAAATGGTGTTTTTCCCAAAGAATATAAAAAAGCCATCATCAGGCCAATTTTCAAAAAAGGTTCCAGAACTCTCTGTATGAACTATAGACCCATATCCCTCCTAACCTCATTTACAAAAATATTTGAAAGATGTATTAAAAGTAGACTAACCAAATTTATTGAAGAAAACCAAATTTTGCACCAAAACCAGTTTGGGTTCAGGAGGGGGATGAGTACAAATGATGCAATCATGAAATTAGTAGAAGGAATATACATTTCTATGGATTCAGGGGAAAAAGTGGGCGTGGCATTTATGGATTTATCAAAGGCATTTGATACTGTAGACCATAAAAAACTCACAGAAATCTTGGAAAAAGTAGGAATCAGAGGAAAAGCCCTGGACCTGTTTAGGGGCTACCTGGGTGACAGAACTCAGCAAGTTAAGTTGAACATACAAACTGAAGACAAAGAAAGTAATAAACTAATCATAAACAAAACTCAACTGAGTGACGTCATCACATGTGGTCCTTACTCAGTCCCCCAGGGCACAGTGCTTTCTCCGATCCTGTATAATGTATATGTTAGTGGATTAATGAAACTTCCAATTCAGGGTCAAATAGTAAGTTTTGCTGACGATACAGCTTTAAGGGTACACGGTAAAAACTGGGACGAAATATTCAATAAGATCAAATCTGACATGAAAGTAATAAAATCATGGTTTAACAACCACAACTTAGTCCTCAATTTGTCCAAAACAAAAATTCTACCGTTCGCTATTGATAGGAGAGGGTTTCCAGAAGGAATAACAATGATAAAAATCTGTGACCACCAAACCCAAACATCCCGTTGTAACTGTGAGTCCATAGAAATAGTAAAATCCTGGAAATATCTAGGAGTAGACATTGACTGTTATTTAAGATGGGAATCACACATTATTAATCTAACTAAACGTCTTAGACGTTACATATATCTATTTCTTGCCCTGAAGGGATTCATGAATTTAACACTGTTAAAAGAATTTTACTTTGCCCTGGTACAATCTGCCATGGAATATGGAATTTGTATGTTTGGTCGGGCAAACTCCACAGCTCTCACGCATCTTAAAACTACCCAGAATACATTATTAAAGATAATTTATAAAAAATGTAGACTATACTCAACAGTAAGCCTTTACAAAAACTTAAAAATACTAAACATAGATAATCTATTCATTAAAAACATGAGCGCTTACATTCACAAAAATAAATCCTTCTACATCCAACACACAGATCATAACTACATATTAAGAAATAAAAATGTAAAAATAAGAAAATGTAATACATCAAAAGGTCAAAACTCAATCGAATTCATAGGACCTAAGTTATTTTCAATTATTCCTAAAGAGCTGTGGAAGGAGCCTGACACAAAAAATTTAAGAACAAGATAAAAAGATGGCTGCAGAAAGATGCAACATTATAATATAAAAATAGAGGTAGAAGTAAAGAGAGAGAGATCAGGAGAAAAAGTGGGAAGTAATTAAGAAAGAAACAGAAAGCACAGAGGAAAAAGAAAAGAGTGACAGGAAAAATGAAAAAATGTAGGTAGCTCATAATATAAAAGGTATAAAAGAGAATTGAAGGAAAAAGAGTAAAACTGATAAAGTTGTAAAAGAGTAAAGGGAGAAAGATAAAAAAAAAGGAAAAAGAATGATGAGCAAATAGGGAAAAGTAGTAAAGAAAGAAGGAAACTGACCTGGACTGCTATCTACAAAACAAAGACCAGATTTTTTCCTGGTCTTTAGTGTAGATGTAGATAGTAGACTTGGCCATAAAATTGCGTCCATCCTCTCATCTTGTCATATTTGATCCTTAGAATAAGCATAGATATTAGATAGAATGGATAAAATGTATATTGTAAATTTAAAAAATAAATAAAAAGTCCATATTCAAAAATCAAAAAAAAATCAAATATAAAATCAAAGTAATTTTCATTCCTTGTTATCGCACCGCGAAAAGCTCTTCGTTGTAATTGACAGTCGGGATTTTTATTGCAAATTTTTCCTCACCAATTTTCAAGTATTTTATCATTCAAAGTCTGCTTGGCAAAGAGTTTTCATACAAAGAGTCTTGAATCTGTGTCGGACTCGAGTTTCATTACTCTAAATAATTAGCTTTACCTCGAAAATGCCGGACGTCATTGATAGCATTTTTCTTACAACAATATAACTTCAGGATTATGCGTTTTCATAGTTACTGAGAGTTCGAATACTCACATGCCTTCAGGAGCTTCAGGACTCTTAGGAAGATTTTCCTTACTGGATCATTTCCTTTGACACCAGCCATACTGCCCGCAGAGAATACAAATTCTGCACCCCGTCAACGTCGCTAGCTTGCTCTTGCGCTCGGTGCCCTGATCTCTCTCTGTCCTCCTCCTCCGTGTTGGAGCCTGGAATCCAAAAAAGTACATGCCGGTGAGAGAAAAAAACTGAAATATATATAAATAAATGAAAGAGCACAAGCTGTCGTGACAGGAGGACGATGTTACAATGCGCGCAACAAAACAAAACACAATAATGGCAGTTGCAAACCCGCTTGCGAGGGGAGCTTTGCCTCGGGACATTTGCATTGACGAATGCCACCGTGACGTCATAAGTTCACACCGTAATCTACCCGGTCGAGTTTATTTAAAATCCGGGGACGTTGCTATCATCCGGTGGCAGAAAATCTCAGAGACAGTCACCCAATCACGTCGCGAGGTAGGTGTCACCTGAATATCGAAGCTGAATGTATAACACTGCGACAGAACAAAGGAAGATTAACGGAGAACCATCGTACAGAAGTAAGCGAAAAGCTTAAGAAGAACAGAACACTCCGAGAAATTCGCGTGGTATGCATCCATATGTGTATCAAAATCCTCCTATGGTGCACCTTATATGACAATACAATAACCACCCCAACGTACAGAACAGCAACTCGATCTTATTGCTGGTGTATAAGGTCGCATGAGTCGTATTCTCTATGGTCACAATTGGTGACCACGACTTTATCCCGGTCT
>NW_007382485.1:0-2928 GCF_000475195.1 Diaphorina citri | reverse complement strand
TAATAACATGCGTTCAACATTGAGGGGTACAAAATTCCAAAGAGACTAAGAAAGTTCACTTTTTAATTTTCCATACGTAATCAGAGTAATTAAAACTCTCACAGTAATTAAAATTCTACAGGTAAAAGTAATTAAAAAACTCGCGAAACTCGTGGCGCAGACAGCGAATTGAAAGTTCACAATAAATCACAATAAATAAGTCAGTCTTGGTTTTGTATTGTCATAGAGTGGATCGTTATCAAATTTTTCCTTGTTTTGAATCATCAAATTAAACTCTAATTCAATCAATATAGTGATTTTTATTTTATTTTTATATATATATATATATATTTTTCACTGATTTTTCATTTATTATTTATCTATATAAGAAACTTTTATACTTTTTAAAAAAAAAATATTTAATTTTTAATAAAATTTTGGTGAACGAAAAACACTGCCTGGCTTGGACACAGGGAGCTGCGCTACTTAACTGCACAACGCTTACTCCAAAATTCAATTCGAAACTCTGAAATAATCCATCTACAACATGAACTGCTCAAAGTGTAATCTTAATATTGTGCCTGAAGATACACTGGTGTGCTCACTGTGTAAGGCCAACATTCATTTTGGGTGTGCGAATATGCTAGAAACCAATTTCCGTAAGATGGCAAAAGCAAAGAAAGACACCTGGAAATGTGAGGAATGTAAGTCAAAGAAAAATGAAACATTCACCATCCCATTTAATGATGGGGTAGGAAATAGTGATTTCTCACAACAGTTCAAAAAATTTACTATTGAAATAAAGAATACAGTAGCTGAAATGGAAATTAATCTTAAAAAGAACACTACGAGCATGGAAACGAAAATAGATGAAATGATAAAACAATTTGACGAGATGAAGAAGAACTACGAAACCATACTGGCTAAACAAGAACAACTAGAAAAAGAAAACAAAGAACTCAAGAAGAAAACAGATGAACTAAAAGAAATGTATGAAGATAGAATTGATGCTATAGAGAATAGATCAAGAATTAGCAATATAGAATTTAGAAACATCCCCGAAACGAAAGGAGAGGACGTAGTGGAAATCATACAACTCATTGGCCAAGCAATTGGTATCGAAAATATAAAGGAGGGCGACATCCAAGTTGCTCATAGAGTAGACAGTATGAACAAGGAGAGAGGAAAACGTGCAATAGTAGCCCATATGGGATCACGTTATATTAGAAACAAATGGCTCCAAAGATACAGAAACTTTAATAGCGGAAAAAACGGAGAGCAGAAAACCTTAACAGCAAACCTCATCAACAACAACCTTCCCAAGGTCCCCGTCTATCTGAATGAGCACATAACTGTCACAAAGAAAATCCTGCTCAGAGATGCCAAACAATTTGCCCGAGAAAACAACATCAAATTCGTGTGGATAAAAGATGGGTTCATATTAATGAAAAAGAATGAGACGGAAAAACACGTTCAGAAGATTAACACTAAGAAAGAACTTGAAGAATACAAGAAGAAAGTTACAAATTTCTCATCATAAAAAGGAAACCCAAACAAAGTACACTTACAAATCTACCTCAACATATTAAAACTGAGGAACCATTCAATCATTCCACAACTTCATTCATAAAATCAATTCTATTCAATTTAGTCAAACATGATTATAAATCTCTTTTCATATTCATGCTACATCTATTATGTTATAAACTTTTATCAATGACTACTGATTACTTTATTAATGAACATTCTAATACCTTTGTCTACTCCATTGTATTACCTAGCCATTGTATCATTATTATCATTAGCAGTAGGTCTAATCCAGTGATAATAATATCTAAATATCTATATTATCATACTTTAAATATCTATCATTGTTCTGCCCAGACTAACATACAAGAAATGATACCAATTTTTATGTTAATACCTCTCGAATCAAATACCTATCTTTATAAATATTATTGTAATAATTGTTATATTGAGTCTACTCATAAGTTGGTCCCTACATTGTACAGTTTATATTTATACTTACCTTTACTTAAAAACTCTATGTACCTGTCCATTGATAAACAAAGAGGATGCCTCTTCAGTACTTATGTACCAAAAACAAAAGTAGCAATCATAATGTTTATTGGGTTCATAATCTTTTTCTCAAGAGACATCGCAAACAAAAGAAAAGTATATTGCTATTGTTATCATAAATTGTTGAATATCTACACCAGTCATTATTATAATAATATTGCAGAATGTTTAGGCCCCGCAACTTTTCATAATAACACCCCACCACAACCCATCCAACTCGCAGATTCCATCCTACTCTTCTTCTTCATCTTCTTCGTCTTCTTCTTCATCTTAACAAATGGAGTTGGACACAAACAACCCAAATTTTGAAATAATCTACGAGGAGGATGGGGCGGGGGAGGGTGGAATAGATGAGTGCGAGGAGTTTTTAAAGAACAAACATTCAGATCTTAATGTAATACAAATGAATGTATGTAGCATACGAAAAAAACACAACGAGCTTTCAGTTCTATTCCGAAAACTGAAACATTTTGATTGTATAGTTTTGTCTGAGACTCACATTCAAAATGAGAACTTAAACATAGAGTTATTTTCTCTGGACGGGTTTGTTATTCACGGTTCCAAGAACAATACTAAAAAAACCGATGGTCTACTGATTTATGTAAAGAAAGAACTAGCGGACTCGGTTAAAATTGAAGAGGTTATAATGCAAGATTGCAACTGTATGATTCTAAACTTTAAAAAGCTCAATAAAGCCTATCAATGTCTTGCTTTTTATAGGTCACCGAGTGGAAAAATTGATCTCTTCTTGAATGAATTGGAAATCATATTAACTAAAGAAAAATCAAAGGATAAAATTAGTATTGTTCTTGGAGACATGAATATAGATCTTTTGAAAAATCACGGTAGCAATGTGAATAAATATTGGAA
>NW_007382484.1:4300-9109 GCF_000475195.1 Diaphorina citri | reverse complement strand
CGTTTTTCCCAGTGGTTACCATGGCAACACTTTTGTTTCCTTCTCAGTAGAGGCTACATTTTCCTCCAGTGTTCATAATTTTTGTTTATCTTTTTTACCCTGGTTGCTATTAGCAACTACCTACAGCTGATATTTATCTTTTTCTTACTACCTATTTATCTCTTAACCAATATTTTATCTCAGCAGCGCCGTGTTTTCCAGATCTCATCTCATTATGTCTCCGCTTAATATTTTGTGTTTTGTCGCCCGGTGTTTTTACACCGAGTGTTTGTAAAACCTTTGTGTTTACCTATTACCTATCTATCTTTACCTTTCCTCCAATCTTTACCTCACTGCTACCCTTACTCTGATCCGAAGTAACTCTTTCTATTTACAGCTTGATTAAACTCATTCACCATCATGTCTTTTTCAGCCGTTCTGAAGAATTCTTTACCTATTAACTCTCGTATCTCCTATGCCCCTAGAACCAATTTCAATAGGAATATGAGTCACCCCACCGCTCCGAAGACTGACAGCTTATATTTGTCTAAAAAATGTGGTTTCTCTCTCCCTTTTGATCCCGACATCTCAATGGAAAAATATCTATGTGCCGTAGGCGATCTGGTAGGTGACGATAAAATGGTCTTCGCTGGTAAAAACAACGACCTTGTTAAAATTTACCTAACTAATGAGTCTGAAGTTACAAAACTTTATGAAAATCACCCTCAAATAGTTATTGACGAGAAACCACTTTGTGTGAACAAACTCGTAGATAATGGTCATAAAATATTCTTGTGTAATGTGGAACCTGGGGTCTCTGACTCTATGCTTATTAACGAATTAACTAAATACACAAAGGTACTCTCTCCAGTAAAATTTGTCAATCTAGGTTGTCGGAATGAGCGGTTCACACACCTGATTGGGTTCAGACGCACCGTCCAAGTTGAAACCATTGAGGACCTCCCGCCTTCCTTCAGTCTGTATTATGATAATACAACCTACAAGATCTTCGTAGTTATTGACAAAGTGAAATGTTTCAATTGCAATGCGGAGGGACATTTGGTTAAGAACTGTACTGTCAAACATGTATCCGTACAGGAGCGCATTGACCCCACTTCCCCTGGGTACCGCGCACCCCCTCCGAGGAGCGATACTATTACTAGCACCTTCTTGCCAGTATTCGCCAGCAAAACTGCAACTACTGTTGTGACTCCTATTCCTGATGCTTCATACAGCTCTAATGAAACTCAAGTTGCCGAATTGCCCGCTGCGAGTGACAAGAATCAAGTCCAAGTTCAAGAAGAGGTTATCTCTCCTGACCTCACTCCGCCCCAGGATCCTAAGGCCACTGTTATTGCCGAAGTTGTCATTGAGAATAAGACAACGACTGTGGTGGCTAAAGATCCTGTCCCCCCTCCCGCCATGCCCATGGAAACTAACCAGGACATTTGTAAGAAAAGAGCACACGATCAGTCTCCTCCTCCTACTGCTAATAACGACAAAAAACAGTGTGTGTCGACAAAGAGTGAGCTGCAGTGTTTGGTTCCTATCATTGAGGAGTGTGAACCCTCAATTGACGCGACAGTTTTTGTGAATTTGGTTCAGGACCTTAAAAACTCGAAAAAGAAACTTGAAGTTATAAAAGACGATTATGACATGGAGCCTACAGTGGTAACGTCAGTGCTCTTGAAAATAATAACAGATGAGTCCTCAACTATCGAACCGAGAATAAAAAACAGACTGAAGAACTTAAGAAAAGCTCTTCTCACTCTGTTGGCTCCCGCGTCCAAAAGTGTAAACGCTACTTCAACTAACATTTCAGCTGTCAGTGACTCAGGGCCCGTATTCTCGGACTCTGACAATGACCTATCACAAATTGGATAAATAAACTTTCCTCTCCTTTCTCCCCTTTCCCTCTTCCCCTCTTCCCTTCTCTTCCTCTTCCCTTCTGATCTTAATCCCTTATTCATCCTCCTTCCTATCTCCTCCTTCTTCTCCTTCTGTGACTTTCTTTCCTCTCCGTTCCTCTTTCCTCTCCTCTACCCTGTACTCACTGTTTCGTTCATTTCTTCAAACTGCTTTTTCCTCTCCTGCCCCAGTGACACCATACCTTAATCTCTGTCTAACTTTTTAAGGTTAAGACATTGTATATCCTTCATATTTAATTTTGTCCAGAGTAGGTAGGTGGGTAAGGAGTAACTTGATTAAAACAATAAAAGTAAAAAAAAAAAAAAAGTTGCATAAAAAGAAAAGATATAAATAATAATAGAAAAATAATAATAAAAGTAAAAAATGGAAGTCATAGAACAACACCAAAAAAACCCACCCAAATTAACTCCTAATCACTCTACACTTTGCAAGTTTGTTCCTAAATACCTACAAGATCTTCAGAATCTTACATGGCTCCAGAATCCTAACCTTCCTTGTATTCTTCTAAATCTCGTGGAGTCTCCTTTGTACACTAACTCCCAAAATTCTACACTTCGCATAACCTTGCCTTGACACTCTGCTAATCTGTATCTTGCTGTCCAGCTACGTCTAAAGTCCTAGAGCTATGAACTACATGGTTCTTGGAACATTCCTTTCTACCCGATAACGGCTAATGTACTGAGAATTGGTACTATGTACGAGACTATTCCTACCACCTGTCTTTTGTACCTACTTATCAATCCTTATCCATAAGTCATTTGCGTCCCACTCCCCTTTCAAGATTGAGTGAGATGTTATCTTTTTTCAATCAAAGGCGTTAACGCTTCATGGACTAATTTGTATTGTCGCATCTGTGAAATCCGTCCTGAACAACATTAATCATCATGATGATTCACCTGTGCGGATATTACGTGCTTGACATCCCCTCACTCCCCCCTGCTGATTCCGTCCCTAGCATAGTATGGGGTCCTATCCAGACATCTACGATACCTATCTTCACCAAGAGGCTTATACTCAAGATATTCATGATGCTGATCGCTGATCTCTTCTCCCTGTGGGTGGCTGATCAATTGGTTCCACCTAAAAAACAAAAAAAAAAAAAAAACAAAACCAAAAAAAAACAAAACAAAAAAAAACACAAAAAAAAAGGAAACAAACGACTTACAGATGCTTAACTACCTGCTACCTACCTTCCTCCCCCCCCTCCTTTCTTCAGTCCCATGTCTCGCTTTCCCCCTCTATCTCTTACTATTCTTTCTTTCTGTCTCTGTTTTCTAAACCCACTTACTTGCGTTCTTCCATTCTTATAGTAATACCCCACTGTCGAATAGGTTTTGTCCAATTTTAATATGGCAAACACTGTTTTTGAGGTGGAACTGCAACGCTTGAACTGCACTATTCCCATGAACTAAATGTTGATCAGAAAATTTTCCGCACCTCATCATCTGCATTCAAGAGACTCATCTACTCCAGACAGAGAACCAAAGCTCCGGGCTTTGATTTCTATAGCACAGATTTTACGCGGTGGAGAATAGCTGTTGTGGCGGCGTTCCATTTATGTTCACCCGAATCCCTGTTTTCCTCAAAGGAATAGCCATTAACATCCAATCTTAATGGCGTTGCCGCCCAAGTTAAACTCCCCCACTTCCCAGCTATTTCAATATGTAATATTTATCTCCCCAAAACTCCAAATCAACTCGCTACTCAGAGCCTGACCTTACCGCTTTTAAAGCTCAATATCAAGCCCCTTTATAATTCTCGTGCGAATTTCAACGCACATAATCCCTTGTTGGGAAGTCCTCACTTTGTCAAATGAAGGCAAAGAAGTTGAGCGGTTCATACTCAACCACAATGATTATCGAGCTCTCCTCAACACTTGGCCAAGACACTCACTTCAACTCTCATTTTGCACAAAATCCGCGATACGATCTGCACATTCTGTTCATCGTCAATCCTCCCTTGAATCTCAATGTGGTCTGTCACGGACGACTTGTGGCTTTTCGGACCATTGTCCCTGATCTTCTGTCTCTCGACTCCCCCTTCCTAATGTGAAACAATAACGTGTCCTCACGCCCCATTGATTTGGGGAACTACGAGAAAGCCAAATGGGACGGAGTTTCGATCAAAAATTGACCTTGAATTCATAACTGACATCGCGGATTCTTCAGAACACCCGATGTGATCAAATATTATCCAATATCGTCACAAAAATATATTAGACGCATGCCAAAGACTTCAATCCTGTCAAACGGATTCCATCATAGGCTCCCTGGTCCTTGGTGGGATGATGATGTGAAGCAAGTCCATCCAAGGAAATTAGAAAGAAATGGGCTCGTAAAAGCCGAGAGACCCATCCTTGGCCAATAAAATTGAATTTAAAAAAGCTAGGGCAATAGCTCGAAAAACCATAGAAGGAAAAGAGAACAGTGTAGCTGGAACCGAGTTTGTATCCTCCATCGACCAATCAAACGATTCTGCGGGCATGTATCATTAAATAACAAACACGATGTAAATATTCCCCCCCAGAATCATCAACGAGCGTTACAAGATCCATCTAACCCAACCCACATTTTTATGATACCCCATCCATAGCCAATGCCCTAGGGTGTTCAAGTTCTCCGTCTGTTTCATCAGACCCTCACATTATTCCCGCCAACTTTTTGGAAAACCACAAAATTCTCCGAATCAACCCCTGTTGGTTCGACTTTAGTTTTAACTGAAGAATACAACAGCCCACTTACCTTACCAGAACTGTCATCTTTCTCGCCACATGTAAGCGAAAGCCGCGGGCCCTGTGGATCTCTTTTCGTTCTCATTAAGAACTTGTCCTCGCAGCCTGGAAAAAACTTCTCGTTTTTCAACATTATTTGGCGTCTTGGTGTTTTTCCCAAGCGGTTGGGG
>NW_007382484.1:0-205 GCF_000475195.1 Diaphorina citri | reverse complement strand
CATTCCCGGTTGTTGTTTTGACGCGTTAACACGTCCAATTTTTCGTGGTGTATTTTTCAATTTTTTTGGTGGAAAAAGTGCATAGTTTATTATAAATTTTTGCATAGTGTCTCCTTGGAGTGACCTGTTTGGTTCGTGAGTACGAAATTGCATTAAAATGCAGTAGATCATAGACTTTTTATCGTTTTTCAGTTTTGCATTTCAG
>NW_007382483.1:5055-9109 GCF_000475195.1 Diaphorina citri | reverse complement strand
CTTAGGATTTGGTTTGGAGGGATTATCTGTTTTCGCGACTGATTTGTTTGTTGGAGTTTTCCAATAGATAACCCTACGCTTGCGATTTCCTATAGTAACCGAACATTTACTATAGTTCTCTTGGGAGTAACGTCTGTTATCCCTTTGACTTACTACGTACTGTGTGTATCGTCCGATACACGGAGTTTGACTGATAGTCTGATATAAGGTAGACGATATTTGGATTATATCGGGTCTATAAAGTTTGCTATGGCTGATTGTATTTACAACCGGCTATTTCTATCTCTAAGTTTGTTTTGCCTGTAATTTTGGTCGAAACGTCCCTATCCGCCAGATTAGCCGTTTGAGCTACCGGTTCCAGAGATTGGAAAGTTATTAAGTCAGATCTAATGAAGTTTGCTGAAGCTCCACAATCTATGATACTGTTGAACTTTTGGTTATTGATACGAGAAGGTATGCAGATAAGATCCATGACTGAATCACAAGGATGTTCGGTAGTGTTATTTGTTTGCTTGTGTGAAAATGTGTTTATGATATTTGTTTGTGTTTTTGAAGAGTGGGGTTTTTCCTCTTGCTGTCTGTTTGAGTGTGGTTCTTCTTTCTTGTGATAGTCATGTTTTTTGTGGTATTCGTGTTGTTTGTTTTGACTCCTTTTCACTGGACAGTCTCTGTGGAAATGGTAGTCAGGGCAGAAATGACATTTGGGAGCTCTTTGGTGAACAGGTTCTGTTTTCGGATGACGGACAGGTTCTGATCTCTTACTGTAATCGGTACTCCTTTTTTGAGTATGGTGGAATGAATGATGATCTTTTGTGTGTGGTTGTGCATGCGTAAGTACCTGATTGAGTGAATTGAGTGGTGTTGTAGCCTGGTGTCAATGTGAGGTTTTGATATGGAGATATTTGTGGAGATGATCTGGTTTGACTAAAGTCGATTGTATTTTGTGTATTAATATGAAGTGGAGAGGCTAATGTTCTCGGTAACATTGTTTCCACTGATGCTGTACTAGTATTATCTTCTGTATATGACATATTGATATTTGTAAATTGCCCTTTTCTATAGGTTATGTTGCGTTTATAATCGATGTTCATATATGAGATAAGATGAGATTAATGTTTGTAACGATACGCGAAAAGTAACGAGAATACGGGTAGAATAAACCTCACGTCTCAATTGAGAGTACCCGGTAGAATGATTAGAAGTCCAATACCAGATTATAGCAAAAGAAGAAAAAAACCAAAACCGATAAAAGCTGAAAATACTAAAATTATGTATGTGCAATTAATTAGTCCAGTTTAGAATTTAAAATTGATTTGGAATGTGGGTGGGAGGGATTTAGCAACTATGGCTGGTCGCTAGTAAGTACCTACCAGTACGAAACAAAATTTATTAATGAACGTGTACCTGAGTGATGAGTAACTGTGGCTGGTTACTCTTGAATAAAAGAAAAGAAAGGGGGGTCGTGAATAAAAAGAGGGCTATGATTGAGCGAGGTCAATTGATATGGAAAGATGCTTAATTGGTAAAAGAAAATGTGAGGAGTGGGTGAAAAGAGCTACGAGTTGGGCGGAAAATGGGTGGTTGGGGTCGCGGGTAAAAAGAGTCACTATTGTTGGGCGTAGTTCAAGTTAGGTAGAGTAGGTAGGTTATCAGGTAGACCTACGCATGTATGATGGAAGCTACTTTGGCATTGACGACATGTAATGCGACTTCGTCCTACACCGATGCAATTCGGGTGTTGACATCGTAGTGCAGTTTGTGTGCTCGTGGGTGGAATGTGAGCTACTTTGGCATTGACGACATGTAATGCGACTTCGTCCTACACCGATGCAATTCGGGTGTTGACATCGTAGTGCAGTTTGTGTGCTTGTGGGTGGAATGTGATTGAATGTTGAAGCTGTAGTGGTGGTTGTGTGTCCCCATGTATTCATTGTTTGAGGGTATCGGTTTGTTTGGGGTGTGAAGGTCACAGGTGAATTGATAATCCAGGGCCTAATTCCCATAGTCTTGTCTGGTAGTAGGCATCCACAACAAAATCCTGACTCTCGAACTTGGCCTATTACCGACCCAAGAGAAAATATGATATAGAAGGATAGGGTTGCCAATTGATATAGAAGGAAGAAAGGGTTGCCTTACGATGGGCGCCAATTGAGAACATTACCCTCTCCACTTCATATCAATACACAAAATACAATCGACTTTAGTCAAACCAGATCATCTCCACAAATATCTCCATATTATTATCAAAACCTCATATTAACACCAGGTTACAACACCACCCGGTTAACCCATCCTTTATACCAAAAGTTGATAAGCCAAACCAGTGGAGGTCGTCTGTGGATTAGACGAGGCTTAGATAGACGAGGCAGATTTTTTTTGGTCCCAATCTGGAAACTATCTATAATGGAAATGACGAAGATGAATGATTTGAACTTATCAACTATTAAAAGAAGTATATTATGAAAGTTTAAATAAATCAGATACACTTTTAGCAAGATAAAAGAAAGAGATGAACTTAAACTTAGAGTACGAGAATTAGCGAGGGTTGGCTAACACGGTAGGCACGAGTTAATTATAGTTTGATTTGAATAAGAAGGTAGGTACTGGTAAAGGTAGGTACGTGGAGAGAAAGGTATGAACGAATTTGGATTTGGACCTGGACTAACTAATTAACTGTTAGATGGGTAGGTACTTATTCCTGGAGTAAGTATATGTAGGTATGTTCTGCAAAGAAGACGTAGTCGTTGAACGAAGGTAAAGGTGAGTTTGGTTTCCGTGAGGAAAGGTTTATTAGGCCTTCCGTTTAGGGGAGTGAATTAGGAGAAAGCGTAAGAGGGAGTTTACCTCACGTATGATTATCGTCCCTTGTATGAGTTTTGTAATTTTATAAACCCGACGCAGGGGTAACGGATTATGTAGGTAGTATGAGTATGAATATGGACTAGTTTGATTTGGATAATTTATGAATGATTTGAACTTATCAACTATTAAAAGAAGTATATTATGAAAGTTTAAATAAATCAGATACACTTTTGAAAGATAAAAGAAAGAGATGAACTTAAACTTAGAGTACGAGAATTAACGAGGGTTGGCTAACACGGTAGGCACGAGTTAGATTTGTTATGTTTGATTTGAATAAGAAGGTACTGATATAGAAGGATAGGGTTGCCAATTGATATAGAAGGAAGAAAGGGTTGCCTTACGATGGGCGCCAATTGATATAAAAAGAGTTAGGGGTTAACCCATCCTTTATACCAAAAGTTGATAAGCCAAACCAGTGGAGGTCGTCTGTGGATTAGACGAGGCTTAGATAGACGAGGCAGATTCTGTGTCCCAATCTGAAATCTATCTATAATGGAAATGACGAAGATGAATGATTTGAACTTATCAACTATTAAAAGAAGTATATTATGAACGTTTAAATAAATCAGATACACTTTTAGAAAGATAAAAGAAAGTGATGAACTTAAACTTAGAGTAGGTACGAGAGAATAACGAGTGTTGGCTAACACGGTAGGCACGAGTTATTTATATTTTGATTAATATGAGAATGTAGGTACTGGTAAAGGTAGGTACGTGGAAAGAAAGGTATGATCGAATTAGGACTTGGACCTGGACTAACTAGGTTACTAACTATTCGATAGGTAGGTACTTATTCCTGGAGTAAGTATACGTAGGTATGTTCTGCAAAGAAGACGTAGTCGTTGCACGACGGTAAAGGTGAGTTTGGTTTCCTTAAGGAAAGGTTTATTATGCCTTCCGTTCAGGGGAGTGAATTAGGAGAAAGCGTAAGAGGGAGTTTACCTCACGTTTGATTATCGTCCCTTGTATGAGTTGTATAATTTTTATAAACCCGACGCAGGGGTAACGGATTATGTAGGTGATATGAATATGGATGTGGACTAGTTTGATTTGGATGATTAGATAAAGTACGTATAGGTAAGTATGTTTATAAAATAAACTGGTGGCGGTGCCAGGCCAGAGCCTGTTGATAGGTGTAGCCTTTTGACACCGGCCGGTTAGACCTTCCGTCTAACGATGAGAGTGACTATGT
>NW_007382483.1:0-3756 GCF_000475195.1 Diaphorina citri | reverse complement strand
TAAAGTACGTATAGGTAAGTATGTTTATAAAATAAACTGGTGGCGGTGCCAGGCCAGAGCCTGTTGATAGGTGTAGCCTTTTGACACCGGCCGGTTAGACCTTCCGTCTAACTTTGAGAGTGACTATGTACACTCTCGGGAGTAACGTCTGTTATCCCTTTGACTTACTACGTACTGTGTGTATCGTCCGATACACGGGGTTTGACTGATAGTCTGAGATAAAGGGATTGATAGGTATTGGTATAATAGATAGACGATATGTGGATTATATCGGGTCTATAAAGTTTGCTATGGCTTTGAAACAATAAGGGGCTCACGATTTGAACGTGGGCAGAATGGGAATGCGTAAGAGCTAGAAGGAACTCACCCTACGGAGTTGAGGCTTACGGTGCTCTTTCCGTTTGACAGGGGGATCCGTGGTAGGTGCTAGATGATGATAACTGTAGTAATTACTTACGATAAGATAATAGTACAAGATACCACCTTTGATTAGAAGAAATATGATGTCGTCTCGACTTTGGCTTTGAACCTTTGCTACTGAAAGATGCCAACGAGAGAAGCGTGAAGAAATCTTGGATCAAAGATTCTTGAGAGTCTCCGGGTATTGACGAAGTTGTTAGTATGTAAGACCTTGAATAGGGTTACGGTTTGAAATATACAGTGTTTTGGATAAAAATAGTGGAGATGCCAAACCACCTTCTTCTTATGTCTTGTTTCTTGAACTGAGAGTGAGAGAGAGGGAGAGAGAGAGAGAAAGAAAAAGAGAAAGAAATAAAGAGAGAGAGAGAGAGGAAGAGAGAAAATGTCTTTTTCAACCAGAAAAAGAGAAAAAAAAAAGGATTTTCGCATTTTGGTACTTATTTAGCACATTTACCTATACATAAACTCCCAAAAATTGATTTCAAAGTTTCAAACTGAACCAAATGAGTTGAGTTCAGACAATGATGGGTTAAATGGAATTAAAATTAAACCTGTTATGTTCAAGGTCAACTTTACTCGTGAAATTTTGCTGATTTGCTGATGTAGTAATATAACAAGATAGAGTCTTATCTCATAGATGACACGAGAAGTCTAACCCACCCAATAGCTAATAGACTAGTCTTAGACTTAGAATAGAGATCAGGAGGAAGGAGGGTGTGGTTTTAGGAGGCAAATTTATTTCACTATTAAAACACTCGGGCAATAATTGACCGAGATTTTTTTTAGAGGTTTTATAGAGTGAACCGTAACTGCTAAGGTCTTATTGTGCCGAAAACGAACTGCGAAGAGAGAAAGAAGACAAGATAGGAGAAAGCCAGCCGTTTAGAGAGCGGACCTTATCTGTTATAGGATAAAATCTGCCCCGGTGAGAATCGAACCCTATTTCACGGGTTACACGGCTGACGCGCTACCAACCAAGCTCCGAGAACGAGGCTGGTAAGTCTAGTTAATTTTTTTTCCAAAGCCCAGATATAACTGGTGGGATCGAGAAATAATCTATATTAAATTTGCGGAAAATAATAAAAAAGGACTTTTCGAATGAAAAAAAAAAATAATAATAATAATAATAGGTATCAGAAAATCGCGTTTTTCCCTTCACTCTGAAGGTCTCTGAATTTTGATGGTCTAGGATTTTACAATTTCTACCAAAAAAATCATAGTCACCACCTATTATTAACCAATAAAACCGGGTATATTTAAATTTAAGAAAAGGGAAAATCAGTTTTCTTTTTGCTATCCTGGAAAACCGGTTGTTATCTGTTAGGCTATTTTGTTTCTTAATCGCCAATACGTAGGTACTCTACTCACATTAGGTACTATGTATTATTGGTACTTGCAATGGAGGAAGTCTTCTGGTGAAGATATTAGGACCTTATGCTGACCTTGTTGTACAAGGAGGGAAGGTCTTTACTCTTCATATTAGGGGTCAGCATCGTAAATTTAATGATCGGATAAAATATTCGCAAGCTCTTCAGTCTGGACCAGGGGACGAGGAAATTTGCAACCAGAAGGTCGCAGGTTGGTCTTGAAGAGATTTTTCAGTCGGATTATCGTTGATAGATTGAAGATTCTGTAACTTTGTGAAGGTCCATCTTGACTAGGTAGGTTGAAATGATAAACATATACTTCTTCACTATTTGTACTATGCAAATAGTAAAGAAGTAGGTATATGTTTATCATTTCAACCTACCTAGCCGGAATATCGTTCTTCTCGCCCCCAAAAAAGTACGACTTTTTTTTTAGCAAGTGAGAAGAGCGAATTTCGGAGTGAGAAGTCGATCATGGAATGCTCTCTGGAGTAAATTTCAAAAAGCAATATTTATTACTCCTCTTGAAAAGCTGGACATCTCAGTTGGTTTTTGTCCATTGACCATGTCTCCAAATCGTACGATCTTTCACGTCTTCTTCTGGCATTTCACATGGCCTTAGTATCCTTTCTGATATTGTCCTAACATCGAGATTCCTTCTATACCTACATATATTGCCCTTTCCTTAAATAGAAACCTCGGGCCTGATTTGAAGCAATCAAAACATCAATAGTAAATACCTGACTAGTGTATGAGATAGAACACTATGGAATAGGTTCGAATGAAGATTATTCTATTACAGACTCGCCATTATTCTATTACCTACAAATCCACCATCCGGGCCAATTAGACCAAGACTTATGATTGTTAGACTAAGACTTACGACTATTGGTTCTCCTCAAACCGAATGGCTGATGCTCAATGCTCACCGTAATGTGCCTTAGGAAACAATACCGCCCAAGAACCATTTCTAAACATTTCAGAATGAGCATTGGAACGTAAAACCGTCTACACATTCGCGAGTGAGAAACCTAAAAGTCTCACAACACACATCACAGAACTAGAGGTGAGTTTATTAGATAATACTAACCTGTGATACATAACTGTATCCTAAGCCTCATATTTAATCTTGCAAATCTCAAACATGAGCCTTCACTTATCTCTTTAATCAAATTATATATTTAAAAATAATAATAATCTTATCCTGCATTTAATCTTAAAATAAGATACTACGGGAATCGAACCCGGCACCTTCCTGAACTTATGCTAAGAATATGTACAGGTAAAAGAAGGTAAGTAAGTAAACGACCGCGGATCTAGACTTGGCTTAGTCTAGGGTCTGAGAGTTTGGTTGTGATATGAATATGAATATTTACAAGAGATAAAAGACAATAAGCAAGAGAACGACCGCGGATCTAGACTTGGCTTAGTCTAGGGTCTGTGAGCTTATGTATGATAAGAGAGACGACCGTGGATCTAGAATTCGGAATTCTAGGGTCTGAGAGAAAAGACGATTCAAGTTTCGAAGTCGGCCCGGCAGGTACGACCAGGTGGACCGGAGAGACAGTAACCCTAGGCTTCGGAAACTTGAATGTCTGTGTAAAGTAACGTCTGTTATCCCTTTGACTTACTACGTACTGTGTGTATCGTCCGATACACGGGGTTTGACTGATAGTCTGAGATAAGGGGATTTATAGGTAGAGATATGATAGATAGACGATATTTGGATTATATCGGGTCTATAAAGTTTGCTGTGGCTTTAAAACAATAAGGGGGCTCACGATTTGAACGTGGGCAGAATGGGAGTGTATAAGAGCTAGAAGGAACTCACCCTACGGAGTTGAGGCTTACGGTGCTCTTTCCGTTTGACAGGGGGATCCGTGGTAGGTGCTAGATGATGATAACTGTAGTAATTACTTACGATAAGATAATAGTACAAGATACCACCTTTGATTAGAAGAAATATGAT
>NW_007382482.1:4056-9110 GCF_000475195.1 Diaphorina citri | reverse complement strand
TTGAAGAAGTTAAGGTAGAAAGATGGGTTAGAACGTCAGAACCAGTGTCTCAGCTAGAACTTCATGTATTTTCTGACGCAAGTCAATGTGCTTATGCAACTGTTATCTTCATTGTGGTGAGAAATGAAAACGATGTATCTATACATCTACTTGCATCTAAGGCGAGAGTATCGCCCACTACTAAGACGAAAAAGGGCATGACAATTCCTCGCTTAGAGCTTTTAGGAGCACTCATTGCTGCAAGATTGTATGCTACAGTAGTAGAAGACTACAAGTTACATGACGTACGTACAATCTTTTGGACTGACGCCACCACAGTGTTAGCATGGCTTCTTCGTAAAGAACCATGGGACGTCTTTGTTCACAATAGGGTTCAAGAGATTTGTAAAATCACCGCAAACTGTGAGTGGAGACATGTTCCGGGAGAACATAATCCAGCGGATTTACCCTCACGAGGCTGTACACCAAAGAAACTTCTACAGTGCAGATGGTGGGAGGGTCCGTCATGGTTAAAGGAACCGGAAGAAAGATGGCCAGTCTCAGAAGTCAAATTTGATGAGAGTGAAATCAATACAGAGAAGAAAAGAACGGTTGTCTCGTCAATGATCTGCACTGAGAAGCTGAACTGGTACAAATATTTCTCCAAGTTCAAACAAGTTGTCAATATGATTGGATGGATTTTACGCTTTAAAAATAATTGTGACTTTAAGAAGAAAAATGGTCACTTACCTGAGAATCGGAAACACCTGTCAGTTGAAGAATATAAGATTGCAGAAGAAAAGGTGTTTTGGCTGTGTCAACAGGACGGACCATTAGACATGGACAAGTTGAAACATTTGTCAATCATCCCTACTGACAATGGTCTCATTCGTCTAAAGACCAAGATTTCAAATCGTGAAGATGAGAATGATTTCTGTCATCCCATCTTACTCCCTGGCAAACACCCTGTCGTCCAGAGACTTATATTTGACATTCACACCGAGAATTGTCATGCTGGTACTCAAATGTTACTGTCTATTCTACGCCAGAGGTTTTGGATTACGGGAGGTAGACGAACTATTCGTTCAATACTAAAGAGTTGTGTAGTTTGTCAAAGATTTACTTCAAAGAATATACAAACACCAGCTATTCCCCTCCCTATTGACCGAGTACGAGACGCCAAGGTCTTCGAGATCAGTGGAGTTGACCTGGCTGGTCCATTATTTGTAAAGGATGACAAAGGAAGCCTAAAGAAAGTCTGGATCTGTTTATTTACATGTGCTGTATATCGTGCAGTAAGACTAGAATTAGTATTCTCCCTATCTACAGACAGCTTTATCATGGCATTAAGAAGATTTATCGCAAAAAATGGACGTCCAAGTATTATATACTCGGACAATGGTAGTAACTTTACCTGTTTCAAGAATGTTTGTGATAAACTTGACTGGGACACCATAGCAAGCTATAGTACTGCAAGGAAAATTGAATGGCGTCTCATCCCTCCTTCATCACCCTGGTGGGGTGGATGGTGGGAGCGTTTAGTAGGAGTTATGAAATCAGTTCTGAAGAAGATACTCGGACGAGCTTGTGTAGATACAGAAGTCTTACAGACCATTCTAGGTGATTGTGAGTCAATCATGAATCAAAGACCACTCACATACCTATCAGAAGATCCATCAGACTTGGCCGTACTTACACCAGCTATGTTCCTGAACGAGATCCAAGAAGTTGGTGTGCCTGAGTGGGAACTCATCCAACCCACAGATTTAAGAAAAAGGTATGTTCATAGACAAGAGTTGGTGAAAGGTCTTCGTGAAAGATTTCGCACAGAATATTTGGGTCAATTGCAGTTGTTCTCAAATAAAGCCAGTGGACTCAGTATCAAGGTTGGAGACGTTGTTCTCATTGGCGATGACAATGTCAAGAGAATTGACTGGCCAGTTGGTCTGGTCATTGAACTTATCAAAGGACGTGATATGGCTGTTCGGGTAGTACGTGTACGCACAATCAATGGAGTGGTTACAAGATCAGTACAACGTATTTATCCACTTGAACTTCACTTAGATTCAGATTCAAAGGAATTTAGCTTGTGAGTCAGTCATTCCTGACATAGGTAATCCTAACAATTCACTATCAGAAGTCAAATCTCCTAAAAGAAGAGTAGCTAGACAAGTAAAGGTTGTTGTCAAAAAACCACAGAGTACTCGATGTGGTCGAGTTATCACAAAGCCTCTGAGATTTGATTAGTATCTATAGTGTTAGATTGAAATATGAGTTATTCGTGAATTGTTCTTTGTATTATACTATGACTTTAATTTCTAAATTGTACCTAATTAATTTCGATTTGTTCAAGGCTTAGCTTTTAGCTGTTCAAAGTAGTTAGTTTTTCCTCCTTTGAAAATATGTTTGTAAAGTTTGATTTTTAGACAGCTACTTGTTTAAGCATATAATTTCTTGATTAGGCAGGTATTGTATTAGTCATTATTTTTTGAAGGAAGAAAAAATTGGTTCTTTAAGTTTGGTCATTAAGATTGATAAGGATCTATTATGTACATTGTTAACCTTATGATACTAGATAATTTTGATATACCTGATGACTTTTACCAAAGTGTATTTTGGATTAATGTAAATATTGTCATAGTGAATTTATTTTTATTAGCCCTTCATTGACCATTGTGACTTAAATTGTTTGGATTATTTTTGGGTTAATATTGTGTAATATGTATAATGTTCTTTGTATAATATGTAGGTACGTTTTCTTAAGCATTATGCATCTTTTGGTTCATTTTTTTGGTGGAAATTTGATCCTAAGCTCAAATTTGGTGGGAGGATGTCTTTTTTCCCAGGCAAATGGTGAAGATATCTTAGATAGCATATAAATAGAGGGTGAAACAAACAAGAGTAAAATAAAAAGGATTAACTAACAGTTATAACGTAGAGTATACTAAAAGGACCACATGGAAATACGAAAAATTCATAATATTTCGAGGAAAAGAAAGAGAGATGAGAGGGAATAGGAGTGGGAGAGAGTAAGGTAAAGAGGGAAGAAAGAAGAAGAAGAAGAAAGTACGGGTATATAAATAGAAGCCAAACAAGAGAAAAGTAAAAGGGTTCAAGCGAAAAAGAAAAAAAAAAAAGAGAGGAAAAGAAGAAGAACACGCGAAAAAGAAGAGGAAGAAGAGGAGGAGGAGCAAAGAAGAGGAGGGGTAAAAGTCGACGAGAGAACTCTGGTCATACATGGTTTGTTTATTTAACGAATTATTTTTATCGAATAATACATAATAATAAAAAATGAAACCGAGAAATTTTTAGATCTTTTGTTCGGTAAAAAAGCTCTAATTTGAAATTAACCTTCCGAGAAAAAAGTTTCCGGTTTAAATTAATATTTGTTGTTATTATTGATTGGCATTATTCCGTCTAAAAAACTAAAAAAAAAAAGAAAAAAAAAAAAGAAAATGTGTCTTTTATGTAAATGCTGTAACAAATATCATAACTACTAAACGCAATACCAAAGACGCCAACCGGTTACATACAAGCGCCAAACCCACTAATACAAGCTGCCTAGAAGCGCTAATACAAGCGCGCTAAAACCCCGCTAATACAAGCCGCCTAAAAGCGCCAAAGAGATCAAAGCGCCTAAAGCGCTAATACAAGCGCCTTAAAGCGCTAATACAAAGCCCCTAATAGCGCTAATACAAGCGCCTAAAGCGACCTAAAACAAGCGCCTAAAGCGCTAATACAAGCGCCTAAAGCACCTAATACAATCGCCCCAAACCGCTTAAAAACAAGCGTAAACCGCTAATACAAGCGCCTAACAGCTAATACAAGCGCCTAAAGCGCAATACAAGCGCCTAAACCGCTAATAAAGCGCCTAAAAGCGCTAAAACAAGCGCCTAAAGCGCTAATACAAGCGCCAAAGCGCGAATACAAGCGCCTAAAGCGCTAATAACAAGCGCCTAAAGCGCTAAAACAAGCGCCTAAAAGCGCTAATACAAGCGCCTAAAGCACTAATACAAGGCGCCTAAACCGTTAAAAAAGCGCCTAAACCGCTAATACAAGCCGCCTAATGCGCTTAGAAAAAGCCCTAAACCGCTAAAACAAGCGCCTAAAGCGCTAATAACAAGCAGCCTAAAGCTAATACAAAAGCGTATAACCGCTAATACAAGCCCTAACCGCAAAAACAAGGGCCTAACCGGCTAATACAAAGCGCCTAACCGCTAAAACAAGCCACACACCACCGACCACAGCGCCCTAAACAGGTTAATACAAGCGCCTAAGCGCAGGGCTTAGCTGGTAAAACCTATAAAAGCGTTCGGGATAAATAATATGAATAGATTATAGATACATATTACATATACTATTATACATCATAAGTACACAACCTGGTATATTTAAATATAAATACTATTAATAATAATGGTGTAATGTATACAAGTTAGTCTTTATGTTACCCAGGATACCTGGTGAACGCCAAACAGTATTCCTGTTTAACCAAAATGGTAAAAGGAGCCGTCTGAAACCGACTATCTGTTTATTTGCACACTAAACAAATTATCTATCGACAATATCCATAACTAATTTAATGAGCATAGAACATGGGAATATAAGACGTATCCATATGTAAAATACATACAGTCATCCATCGAAAGTATTTGAAACTTTATTTAATAGCATGGAAATCATTGATAGTTACAAGCCATCTATAACAACCTTAGGTCAGTTGAAAGCGGATTGATTTGATGACCGGAAGGCCCAACTATTATATGAGTCGAACTATACAACTTTACTCCTTTGTGTGAACTTAAAGAATAATCACTTATAAAGTCATACTGCTACTTGAAATAAACCTTACTCGAATTGGAAATGTAACCCTTATGTCTTTTAGAATTAACATAAGAATTTGAAAGTTTGAAAGAAGAAAAGAAGACTAAAAGACTGGAGCAAAAAGAAGGATGTAAAAAATTTCGATTAATTCGGAATCCTTTAGCACACTACAAGTGTGGGAGTAAGTCTTTCATGTTTTGTTAAAAACTTCTCGCGATTTAAGTTTTTTGATCCTATACTAAAACCAAGCA
>NW_007382482.1:0-639 GCF_000475195.1 Diaphorina citri | reverse complement strand
GGGTAAGTGTTCATTAAATGAATGCTTGGATTCAGGGCCCAACCTCATTGAAAAAATTCCTTCCGCATTGGCCAAGTTTAGACAAAGGAAAATTGGCGTGTCAGGAGATATTACCAAAGCTTTCCTCCAGATTAGTGTAGCACCCAATGACAGAGATTTTCTGCGATTCTTGTGGCAGACTACAGATGGTCAACTTAAGGTATTCAGACACTGTAGAGTACTCTTTGGAGCTTCTCCAAGCCCATTCTTGCTCGAAGCATGTATCAACTTACACATTGATACCACACTGAGTCTTTGTAAAGAAGGAAAATCCAACTATTCTATTGTATTACTAGAACTCTTGAAAAATAGCTTTTATGTAGATAATTGTCTAGCCAGTGTAGACAACATAGAGCAAGCTCAAAGTTTCATAACCCTAGCCTCTTCAGTTATGATAGAAAGAGGATTCGAACTAAGAGGGTGGGAGAAGTCTGGTGACCAAGTAGACAAGACAACCAATGTATTAGGTCTTGTATGGGACAGATATTCGGACACACTAGCTATCAACACTGAAAGATTGTCAACAATGAAATTTGATAATGTCACTAAAAAGATCATGTTGAGTGCTGCCCACAGATTGTTCGACCCTTTAGGTATCAT
>NW_007382481.1:8515-9110 GCF_000475195.1 Diaphorina citri | reverse complement strand
TGTCGTCGATCATAGTTCTCTTTGTACTTGGACTTTCTCTGTTGATCTCTGATTCGAAATGAAGCATCATCATGACTATTGTGTTTCAAGTTCATTCCATGTGTAGGGAGAACATCTCTTAGTCTTCTCCCGAACATCAATTCAGCCGGGCTTTTGTGTAAGCCTGGAATTGGAGTATTCCTGTAGCATAGCATAGCTAGACTGGAGTCTTCCGTTTCATTTTTGTTCATTAATGTTTTTGCGATTTTGACACAAGCCTCTGCTGCACCATTACCTTGATGATGATAAGGGCTTGAAACATTAACGTGAATAGAATATTGGTCAGAGAATTTTCTAAACTCTAGAGTTAGGAACTGAGTGGCAGAGTCAGCGCGTAATACTTCTGGAATTCCATAACGTGAAAAACAAGCTTTCAGCTTGTTGATAATTTCATTTGAAGTACAATTGTTCAGAGGAGCTAATTCGAAATACCGGGAATACAAATCAGAAGCCACCAAGTACCATCGATTATTCTGTTTAAACAAATCACAGGAAACAATTTGCCAAGGTCGGTCAGGAAGTTCTGTTGGCAACAAAGGTTCATGTGGATTGTTAG
>NW_007382481.1:0-399 GCF_000475195.1 Diaphorina citri | reverse complement strand
AGCTGGCGAGTTAGCCACTATTAAACATCCCCCCTCAAAAGCTTGGAGAATACCGGTCCGGAGCACGTAATGGTCTGCCATAACGACTTGTGCGAGGAAGATTCGGCTCCTGACTTGTGGAACTTGAATAACCAGTTTTGGACATTTCAGAGGTGTCATTTTCCAAAGTTTCTTCTTCAATGTCAGATGTTTCATCAATTTCCGAACCTTCATATTCCAACACCTCTTCATGACGATCCTGTCCACTTTGTGTAGGAGATGATCGCCAAAACAGTGAATTTCTAAAAACACGAGAACGAATTGGATTTGAACAGTTTCCATCGCTTTTCTGGACATTCGGCAAGGGCTTCAAGGAGTATCTGTTTCTTCTCAATACTCGAGGACCAACTCTTATCCAAT
>NW_007382480.1:7938-9113 GCF_000475195.1 Diaphorina citri | reverse complement strand
GTGGTGGTGGTGGTGGTGGTGGTGGTGGTGGTGGTGTTGGCGTTGTTCTTGGTGTTGTTTATCATTTTTGTCAGTAGATGTCAAAATCTACTACCATATCATTTTTGATAGGTATGAACTTAACTAAGTCTTTAATCAGTAAAATCGTGTTCGAAATACTGCCGAAAAATACGGTAAAACACCGCTAACCGTAGTCCTGATGTTATTTGGGGGGTTTTAGGTATGGTTTTGGGGGGGTCTACTCTAATAACTTTTTCGATATCTCTAACCGTTTGGTGAAAATCGCCAAAAAGCGGTTATTTCCGCCTGTGGGCGGAGCCAAGTGCAACTTTTGCCGAATTTCAGATTTTTTCCTTTACTTACCCATCAAGACCTACCATCCTGCCAAATTTCAAGTTTCTACGACTTCGGGAAGTGCCTCAACATTTTGATGAGTGAGTGAGTGAGTGAATGGGTAAAAAAAATTGCGATTTTTGCGCCTCTATCTCCGGAACTACTTGGTATTAAGAGCTCAAATTTTCAAGGTATGTTTATATACCTTACCTAAATATGTGCCCTGATGCATATGGGAATGATTATTGTTGGAAATGATCCCATATATCTACTGTAGGCCGTTGTCCCTATAATTCTGGACCACCCTGTATACATGAAGTACCTACACCTACAACAAGTGCACCATTAGTAAACTATCCGTGTATGGGATCCCCTACTGGCGGACATTTACAGAAAGAAATCAGCTGAGAGCTAAACTAAATCAGTAGGTACTTCCTATCTAACTATAACAACTAGGTACCAAAACACAAAACAAACACGAATAAGTAGGTAGCAAGTACGAGTATATCTGGGCTGAAAATTCATGGTAAAGATAAATAGGTACCCAAATACTAATACTAGGTTTACAATTAATCGTCTCGTTTAGGGAACGAGAACAAAAAACAATTCCGTCCTTTCATTTCGTCAGATAATCTGTGTAGGTATCTACTCGGGAACATAAAACTCCTTCAAGCCAGGAACGCACAACGCACGAAATTTCGTGAAAGCCGCAAACACCTCAAAACAACAACAAACAACAACAAACAACAACAAACAACAACAAACAACAACAAACAACAACAAACAACAACAAACAACAACAAACAACAACAAACAACAACAAACAACAACAAACAACAACA
>NW_007382480.1:4852-5428 GCF_000475195.1 Diaphorina citri | reverse complement strand
GTTTGTAAATATTGTATTGTAAAAAACATTGTAAAATCCTAATAAAGTGTAATATAATAATAATAATAATAATAATAACTCAAAGCGAGAAAGTTTTAGATAACACTTCAGTCGATCATAGACCGGTTTTAGCGTCACCTATGTTAAGCTACGCCGAGCAAGGCCAATAAATGGATGGGTGACTTGAACCTTATATTTACCGGTTTTAGCGTCATCTAGGTTAAGCTACGCTGAGCAATAAATGGATGGGTGACTTAAACATTATATTGGGAATAAAGGGAGAACGGGCTCTAGTCTTGATTTTAAATCATTACGTAAATGGATGGGTGACTTGAACATTATATTGGATAAAGGGAGAACGGGCTCTAGTCTTGATTTTAAATCATTACATGAAAGTAAAATCAAAAAATCAAATCAAGAATAATATGGGAGAACGGGCTCTAGTCTTGATTTTAAATCATTACATAAAAGTAAAACCAAAAAATCAAATCAAGAATAATAATAAATTGAATATTAAATAAAATTGGTAGGTACATAAATATTGATTTTCCTTAACCAAGATCGAAAAATTCCCGA
>NW_007382480.1:1096-3461 GCF_000475195.1 Diaphorina citri | reverse complement strand
ACGCACAAAACTTCTTTATTAATCAACTCGATCGAAAAGTTTGAAATTTTCCCCTAAAAGTCTCTTTTTCCTCTCTAGCGGGTCTCCCTTTAGTGCTAAGAAGATGAAACCAAGAAAAGGCACTTCTCCTCGATGAGACCTTTTCGGAGATACCTTAATCGTCTTCCCACCATTTGTAGAACGGGCTGTAGGCTTGATTAATTGAATCGGGTGAAAACAAAAAAAAAAAATTCGCGATTTTCAAGATTTTTGAGCCTATCAGAAAACCGGTTAAACAAATCGTAGAAAGTTCGGGTTTTGGAGATTTCGCATCTATTTTCACGTCCGACCAGGAATATCAAATAAAATTTGCTTAAAGTTAAGGGGAAGTGGGAGAAAAGTTGAGGTGAAAATGCCGAAAAACGCTGAAATTCTGTTTCGTGTTAATATAGGCCGGGCGGTGCTGCGAACTCTTGACGTTCGCGCGCCTCCCGGCGCGCTTGATACCTACTCGCAGTACTCGCCCCACTATGGCGTGACGTTACGCTAGTCATGCACTGTTGCCACGTCTTTCGCTCGCGTAAAAATGTGCATATCTCGAGAAGTACATAACGTAACTGAAAAATTTTTGCTGTGTATTTTTTTTAAAATTTTTTCTTCTTTCATATGAGTAAATATTTGAAAATCATGAGAATTGTCAATTGTGGATATGAAAGGACGTTATTGTTAAATTCCCAGCTTAGGCAAAATAATCTGAGTGAGGTCTACAGTTCACAGAATCACTAGTATGTATCTGTTTAACGACGTTTCGTTTTCGTAACCTTCGCGTGTTCTTCCGTCTCCTTTTAGGTGTCTCCCACGGCTGTTCTACTACCTAACCTCTTCTGGGCTTTCAACTTTCAACATAGCAACGAGTGTCCACGATAAAGTAAGTCTAATCTTAATAAATAAAATTAGAGAACCTTTTTAATTTTCAATGGAAACGTAGAAAAAGAAGATACCCCCACAAAAACACTAATGTGAAAAAAAGGCCAAGTTCCTATCCAAAAATGTCGGCCTATAAAAGTGGTGAGATCAGAAAATAAGGGCCAAGTCTGCATTCCCAATTTTTCGTGGCTGCTGAAAATGCTGGATCTCAATTCCTTCAACCTTCTCTCAATTTCAACTTGGCAATGTTTTTCCTTCTCAAATTAAAACCTAAATACGGTACCTATTATTAACATGAAAATAAAAGGAAAACATTGCCAAGTTGAAATTGAGAGAAGGTTGAAGGAATTGAGATCCAGCATTTTCAGCAGACACGAAAAATTGGGAATGCAGACTTGGCCTTAATTTTCTGATCTCACCACTTTTAAGGCCGACATTTTTGGATAGGAACTTGGCCTTTTTTTCACATTTGTGTTTTTGTGGGGGATCTAAAATCACGGAAAAAAATTCTAAAACTTTCGGTCTCTGTTAGAAAAATAATCCTCATGAAAATACGACTTTGTTCATATATCTACTCGTAAGGAACGCTCAGAAAGTTAATCTGAAAGGCAAGATTTGGCACTGACCCTTTCGTATAAATAGGTTTCATCAGTTTTTCTTCTTCGGACAAAAATTTGTACAAATGCATAAAACATTGGGCAAGTGCAAAATATTATTGCATAAAATTATATTTAGCCTCGTGGGTAACAAGAATGTGTTACATCGGTGCATAAGACGCATAAAATTCACACTTCCCCCATTGACCATCCAGCATCAGTTGCATCATTACCAGTTGCAATAATCCCCGTGCATTGCATAAATCCCCTGTTTAAAATGCATAAATCCCGCGTCCACCCTCACAGCATAAATCCCTCCCTCATAGCTGCCGTCAGCAAAATATTAAATTCGATCAGTTTCGGAAATCACGGCCACTGTCGCAATGTAAATTAATCTACGTGTTTCATATGAGATGATTCTCTCAGCCAAATTTCAAACAAGGCATTGGTGACAAGGCACAGAGCAGTGGTCACAGTGGTGTGTCTTGAAAGTTTCAAAAGGGGAATGAACCTTTAATCTTTAAACACAATTCTGATCTTCTTGTGGTCTAAAGCCGGTCTACACATAGTCGACCGGCCATCGATCGATGTGGACTGAGCCGTCCACACTGCCTCCACAACATAGATTATCCTCGTCGATTGACTAACGGTCGACTATTCCTTTGGACACACCTTTAGGCTATAGAGTGGTGCGGAGGAGAACATAGAGCCTTTTGTTCACATCTCTAATATGGTTTGGATTCTTCACTGAGGAAAAAAAAAATGTTGACAGGGTGCCACAAGTTAAGGGTGGAAGAACTCTATTATTGGGTTACTCCCCCTGATTTAGGCTTTTGGCACGCTATATTATAGTGTCGAGCTTC
>NW_007382480.1:0-1076 GCF_000475195.1 Diaphorina citri | reverse complement strand
TTACTATGTGGGACTCTATTAGTGTGAAAAGTTTCAAAGTGATGAGTGAGTGAGTGAGTGAGTCGTAAAATTAGCGATTTTCAAACCGTTTTTTCTACCCCTTCCGGTAAGGCTAGAACTTCGGATTTTCGCAGGTATAATAAGGAAGTATAGGTTAACATATGGTCCAATTTCGTGAGATTACATTGAAAATTGACGGAGTTATGATAGGGGTCCTGTGGGCGGAGCCAAGTGCAACTTTTGCCGAATTTCAGATTTTTCCCTTTACTTACTCATCAAGACCTACCATCCTGCCAAATTTCAAGTTTCTACGACATCGGGAAGTGCCTCAACATTTTGATGAGTGAGTGAGTGAGTGAGTCAGTCAGTCGTAAAATTAGCGATTTTCAAACCGTTTTTTCTACCCCTTCCGGTAAAGCTAGAACTTCGGAATTTCGCAGGTATAATAAGGAAGTATAGGTTAACATATGGTCCAAATTTCGTGAGATTACATTGAAAATTGACGGAGTTATGATAGGGGTAAAAATGCGTCGAAATGTTTCGTGTAATATACACACTGGCGTGCTCAGGCCGGAACTTGGCCTGGCGCACTGCCGTGCGCCTAGATAACATTTTTTTGAAAATAAGAAACAGCGAGAAGTTATACTATGAAAATAACGCGAAATTCGACTAAATTGTTGCATATTGCATACACAGAAACATGTAAATGTATGTCTCTCTGTTAGGCGCTGTTACGCTGATGGACCTTTTGTTGTCCTCTTTTCACGAAAAAACGGCTTGACCGATTTTGATGAAATTTTTTGTGGTTGTTGAGAAGAGTACTGAGGGTGCCATAGGCTATTTAAATTTGTCATATTCCATCTTAATTCAAAATGGCAGCACCTCAAAGTTATGACTCTTATGCCACGCTGATCCCGTACAAAGGACGGGTCAACCACTAGTTAAAGATAAAGAAAGTCGTGTGATGTTCCCACCACATTATTATTATTATTATTATTATAATCATCATCATCATCATCATCATCATCATCATCATCATCATCATCATCATCATCATCATCATCATCATCATCATC
>NW_007382479.1:0-9113 GCF_000475195.1 Diaphorina citri | reverse complement strand
AACCCGCGGCCCAGTGCTTACAAGGCAGACGCGCTACAAACCAAGCTAACTAGGCTGACACAAATGAAATCGATTCTGCCTAACTGTGGACTCTCTGTTCGTAGATTTGTAGAAGCTTAACTCATTCTCTGTATTATTTTAAGATTGTTGCATGTGTATGTTCAACTGTCCAATTTAAAAATAAATACACTCCATACGATAAAAAAAAAACCTCATCCTCTAGGGCTGTTTGTACCCACACCTAAGCCTCGGAGTGAGCTCTTTGTGTATGGAATTAAGCGAGATGTGTATGGAGATACTAGGGATGTTATCCGTTCCGAGAACGAACATTATCCCATCAGGATAAAATCCGCCCCGGGCGGGAATCGAACCCGCGGCCTAGCGCAATGAAATTGAATCTCTCTCTCTCTCTCTCTCTCTCTCTCTCTCTCTCTACTCTCTCTCTCTCTCTGTCTCTCTCTCTCTTGTTAGTTTTATGACTTTTATCCAAGACGTATTACCTATTATTTCCTATTTTTTTCCCCATAAAATGGTTAAGGCCTCGTGCAACGGTTTTGCCTTTGGGGTGAAATTCAAAAGATGACCACAATAATTAATGGATTTATAACAGGTTTTTTCTCTCTCTCCCCGTCTCTTTCTCTTTCATTCCCCTTCCCTCTCTATACCTCCCTGTCTTTCCTTGTTTTGCTCCTCCCCTCTCCCCCTCTTTCTCTCTGTATAGCCTCCTTTCCTCTATCCCTAATTCTTTCTTTCTCTCTCTCCCTCCTCCTTCTCTCTTCCTTCATCGATCCTGGACATAAATTTATCTTGAAATTCAAAAGAAAATGTAATTTGTTTCTTTCTTCATACTTGTATAATGCTTTCCTTTTAATGGATTGAAAGCATGCTATGACCATATAGTCCACTCTTGAGTAGGTATACCTAAATAAATACCTAGGTACCTATTACCTACCTATATAGGTACCAATTAAATAGCTTTCCTTTTAATGGATTGAAAGCATGCTATGACCATACATAGTCCACTCTTGAGTAGGTATACCTAAATAACTGCCTAGGTACCTACCTATTACCTACCTACCTATATAGGTACCAATTAAATACATAGCTAATACCTAGTGGTAAGAATCGCCATGAAACGAAATAATACTGCTTAAAAAACCGATTGTGTAGTCAAAGATCAAAGTCGAGTACCCGTTATAGTTTATTAGGCCAGCCACTATGAGGTAGACCTGATACCTGACGAGCACACATACTATCAGGTAGATCTGAGACCTGACGAACACACACACTATCAGGTAGATCTGATCATGACTGTGTACCTGTCGTCAGGTCTACCTGATAGCGAGTGGCTGGTCCTAGTATGTTCATTTGTCCGATTTTGACGAAGTTTTTGTTAAAATTTCTACAGAGGAAATGTCCCACATCGTGTCAGAGGCCTCTATTACCTAGTGGTAAGAATCGCCATGAAACGAAATAATACTGCTTAAAAAACCGATTGTGTAGTCAAAGATCCAAGTCGAGTACCCGTTATAGTTTATTAGGCCAGCCCCTATCAGGTAGACCTGATACCTGACGAGCACACACACTATCAGGTAGATCTGATCATGTGTACCTGTCAGATCTACCTGATAGTGAGTGGCTGGTCCTAGTATGTTCATTTGTCCGATTTTGACGAAGTTTTTGTTAAATTTTCTACAGAGGAAATGTCCCACATCGTGTCAGAGGCTCCAAAGGGACTTTTTCACCGAAGAGGCTTTGGTTGTAGGTTGTACGTACATTAGCCATAGGGTAAAATTGCCCCACACTCATTTACCGTTCCCTCTCTCTCTCTCAGACAGACGACACCGAAGCGAATACAATAGTCCGTCCCCTATACCTTTTATTATTAGTAATAATAAAGGAAGGACGGACTAAAAACCGAGGCGGTGATGCTGAGTAAGAATTGTGGATAACTTTCATCAAAGGCTTAGGTCGAGTTTTACCACCGTGGATTGTCTCAGGATTGACTTCAATCCGAGGTTGACCTTGCTAAGTACACGTATAGGGAAATCCTCTTTTTATCTCAATACCGAGTTGGTGAACTCCAGCATTAGCAAAACCTCTTACTTTTATCTAAAGGTGAATCGTGGGTAGGATTGGCTTATTATAAAATCGGGCATCAAAGAGTTCTCGCTTTTAGCTAAGGACAAATTCCTAGAAGGATGGACTTACATGAAAACATTAGTAACCTTTCACTTTCGTCTAAAAGCGAATGGCTGAAAGGATCGACTCTTAGCAAAGGATTTCTTTCAGTTCTCGTATGACAGGATGAAATTCAAAGATGCATTACAAACGTGAACGGTGTTCATGACAATATTCACAAAGGCTCCAAAGGGACTTTTTCACCGAAGAGGCTTTGGTTGTACGTACATTAGCCATAGGGTAAAATTGCCCCACACTCATTTACCGTTCCCTCTCTCTCTCTCTCTCTCTCTCTCCCTCATTACTTTTTTTTACAAAACGCTGACCAGAACACAAAATTAATGATAGGTTATGAATAGAAAGAGAGAGATAGATAGAGGGGAGAGAGAGAAAACATGGAAGGTGGCTACAAAAATGGAGAGAGACAAAGAAGGGGAAACACATTAGCGAAAGAGAGACAGAGAGAGAGAGAAAGAGAGAGAGGGAAATCACTTGTTGATTAATGTTAAACATAAAAAAAGTAAAAACAGATTTTTCCTCTTTTTTTAGATATGCCAATCCATGAAGAGCATGGATGATGGAAATTAGTACCCTACACGCCTTACACTTGAATTTAGACCACGCTACGCCACTGTTCACATACTTTTATTATGTGACTTACATACCTTGACTTGACTAATTTTGTGTTGTCCATGTTCTGTTTTGTTCCAGGAACCTCCCTACCTATTTCCAGTACAAGGATCAGGAGAAGGACTACATCTGTTCTAGACCGGATGACAATGGCATGCACTACTGTTCCAATTTACCCCCCTATAAACTAGGTAAGACCTCCTTACAATTCTGTTCCAATTTACCCCCCTATAAAGTAGGTAAGACCTCTTACAATACTGTTCCAATTTACCCCCCTATAAACTAGGTAAGACCTCTTACAATACTGTTTCAATTTACCCCCCTATAAACTAGGTAAGATCTCTTACAATACTGTTCCAATTTACCCCCCTATAAACTAGGTAAGACCTCTTACAATAATGTTCCAATTTACCCCCCTATAAACTAGGTAAGACCTCTTACAATACTGTTCCAATTTACCCCCCTATAAACTAGGTAAGATCTCTTACAATACTGTTCCAATTTACCCCCCTATAAACTAGGTAAGATCTCTTACAATACTGTTCCAATTTACCCCCCTATAAACTAGGTAAGATCTCTTACAATACTAGGTAAGTGTACTAGGTACCTACAGCTTATCTATCACTGTTAAGCAAGCACCACGGGTCATTTATCAATTAACAAAAAACATTTTTTTATAAATTTTGTATTAATGCCGTATAATAGTTTCAATTATGCAATGTGCAATACATAATTTATTAATGGAGACTAGTGGAAATGCCCACTTCACTGTTAGTTCTAAAAGACTAACACAGACGATTGCCGATGCCGCCCGAACTTTATCCCAAATTCACAGATAAGGCTGGGTCTTAGAAAAACTAGCTCTTTCATAAAGGGAATCCAGGTTAAAAATTAAATAATAATTCCTACACTCATGTACAAAAAATAATTCCCTAAATCCCCTCTTCTCTCCCTCCCAGGTGATCAAGTGTGTAACGATACAGCCCTACAATGGAGCAACAATATCCCCTCCACCAAGGGGTGTGTCAATTGGAACCAATATTACACAGAGTGTAAAAGTCAAGGGCAGAACCCCTTCCAGGGGACGATCTCGTTTGATAATATTGGACTGGCTTGGGTGGCCATCTTTGTGGTAAGTGGTTTTTTACTTTCTTTGTTATTGTTTTCATTTTCCCTAAAAATTCTTAAAATAATGCCCAATAAGCCAAAGTGTATGGCAAACTGAGCCTTTTCATGGCATTTTCCCAAATTTTGCTAAAATAATTATGCCAAAATAGTATGGCGCCATGGCAATATGGCATTTGCCGGTCTCTGCACATTAGTATTCCACACCTTAGGTCGTCGATTTCCGACAAAACAGTTCCCCCCCCACTTCTTTTTCGTTATAGGTATCTGTGTTTCGAATGTTGTGAAGCGTACTCAGCCTCGTGAGGACAATTGAGTTGTAGCTTCTTTGACTGAACTGCAACCAATATAGAATTCGAAAACTAAGACAAGTTAAAAAAATAATCATTCCTACTCATGTTACCTATATCCAAATAAAATTTGTGTAGAGCAGGTAAGAGAAGGGGGGAGAGAGAGAGAGAGAAGGGGGGGAGAGAGAGAGAGGTAAGAGAAGGGGGAGAGAGAGAGAGGTAAGAGAAGGGGGAGAGAGAGAGAGGTAAGAGAAGGGGGAGAGAGAGAGAGGTAAGAGAAGGGGGAGAGAGAGAGAGGTAAGAGAAGGGGGAGAGAGAGAGAGGTAAGAGAAGGGGGAGAGAGAGAGAGGTAAGAGAAGGGGGAGAGAGAGAGAGGTAAGAGAAGGGGGAGAGAGAGAATATTATTAAATCCCGCCATTAAATAGTGTCCTTTCTTATACTCTTATATAATGTTGACAATTCATGAAAATTCATCTTGCTAAGTGGAATTAAAAGAGGTATTCTCAATGAGCAGAGTGGAAGAAAATATGATCAAATTGCAGACAGCCTATCACTATCAGACTGAAATGAACAAACCGAAAGGAACAAGAGTTTTTTGTATTATCATCCTGACATTAAATTGAAAACGTTACATTTTCTTTGGATAGGAAAATTTTGGTCACATTCCAAGTTTGTGCTAAGTTAGGAATTCCAATAGTAATAAGTTTGTACATAGCTCCACAACGTATTGTGTATAGTGTAGTGTGCTATCTACAGAAGGAAAGCAGTTCGCACAAACACGGAAGGACAAAGTCTGGGACAGAATAAAGCTCTATAAAACCAATGCATGAAGCTTCACAAAACCTTGATGATAAAGAAAATCAGAGATTAAGAAAATGCATCATAGAAACGAAACAATGTATTTGAACTATGTAACAGAAACGTATGTAGAAGTGTTACTAGTTCGTTTTCTGGTGTTTTGTCTTTTAAGACTTCTAGACATTTTCATTCAAATAATAAAATAATTAACAAGCTGGGTCCGTCCCTCCGGGAATTTTTTAGCCCGTAGTTTATTCGATCGTGATTAGAGAAAATCAGTACCTATGTACCTACCTAATTTGTTTAATATTCAGTTTATTATTATTCTTGATTTGATTTTTTGATTTTACTTTCATGTAATGATTTAAAATCAAGACTAGAGCCCGTTCTCCCTTTATTCCCAATATAATGTTTAAGTCACCCATCCATTTATTGGCCTTGCTCGGCGTAGCTTAACACAGGTGACGTAAAACCAGTCTTAAAATATCGACTGAAGTGTTATCTTAAACTTTCTCGCTTTGAGTTTATAGGTCGTCGTGACAAATTTCGAGATCAGAGCTCATTTGGGTGAGAAAATGTGAAAAAAAAAAAAATCCCCCAAAAACCAGTTTTTTTGATTTTTTGGCTTTATGGTTTTCTGGATAAAATTTGTACCACCACTTAAAAAGACCTTTAATTTGTTATATAGGTCAACCAGGTTTGGATAAGTCCTTCTATGGGGACAGACCAACAGACAGACACACAGAGAGACGACACTGAAGCGAATACAATAGCCCGTACCTTTTTTACTTTTTTAATACTATCGTAATAATAAAGGAAGGACGGGCTGAAAATTTTCAGTTGCCACATGGCCAACGACAATTCTTTCCATTTGATTCTTCAAATTTTTTGGCTTTTGAATGCAGAAATCTACTCTGAATATATTCTAGTGGCCCAAAGGATCCAAAAAACAAAACTCCTACCCAAAATTCTGAGTTTGGTAGAAGAATAGCTCAGTCCTAAATAAAAATAGTCTAAAAAATAGTCTAGTAAAAATCAAATTTAATGTGTGTTAGGCTGTTAAGTAATGTAGACTTCACTTGCTGGATTTTAAATTGACACTCAGAATGGGGTAAATTTGAGATCTCTTTGAAAGTATCACTTTACTAGCCCTATTTGCTTGTGTTACAGGTCATCAGTTTGGAAGGTTGGGTGGACATCATGTACTACGTCCAAGATGCACATTCCTTCTGGGATTGGATCTACTTTGTACTGCTCATTGTGGTAAGTAAAAAAAAAAAAAAATAGTTACCTGGGATACATGAATTTTTTCACACATAATTATGATTTTTTTTTTTTTTACACTTAGGTAGGGTCATTGTTTTAGTCAGGCTCGGGGACTTCAAACATCAGGGTGATCAGGGAGTAGGTAAACCTACTCCCGGTAAGTCGGACTGGGAAACTATACACGGGGATGATGCCAGCCTGAAATTTCTCTTCGTAAAGAAATAGCCCATTAACCAACCTCTTCCTAATTTTCCACCTCCTCAATCTCACCCTTCATCTCTTCCTCCTTCTCTTTCTCGTCTCTTACCTAGTAATTTCTCTCCACTTCTTCCTCTTCTTTCTGCTCAACTTCCTCCTCCTTCTCTTCCTATTTACCTCCTCCTCCTCCGCCTCCCTCAATAACAGTCCCAGTCCCAATAGTACAGTTGCTAAGGCATTGTTCATAATCAAGGACACTGCGTTTCGAATTTAAAGAGACTGTAGTTTGGAGTATAGGTATGTAGACCTGTTGACCCTGGGTTGAAAGGGCAATATCCAGACTCAGAAAACTAAAACTTCGATTCAACCACCAGGGCATTGGACAAGTTGAGCTATTCAAACAAGAACAACCCCAATTCTTAATTGTTATTCTAACAAGTTTTCAAGAGGAGTTTCATAAACAATGTAATTAAAACTGACGAAATTTTGCGTGACAGATAACAATTTGATAGCGTCAAATCAGTGACGAAGGAGGGAGGTTGTGATGCCGGCCATTCACACTCAGAACGTCTGGCAGGTCTATTAGAACGCGTGTAGCAGAAAAAGCCTCAGACCTAGGTTTGACAGACCGTCTGGCAGGTCTATTAGAACGCGTGTAGCAGAAAAAGCCTCAGACCTAGGTTTGACAGACCGTCTGAGATACCTGGGTCAGAAGATTTTTCTGCCACTCTTACTCAGGCGGTCTGATCGTGAGTTGCGGATAGAGCTGTTATTCCACCCCCCAATTTTAAACCATATACAAAAAGTTCAAGATTTTTCAAAGCCATTTAGGTAGGTAGGTACCTACTGCTTTGATTTTTCAAGGTTGTCATTTTGCAATAATGCAAATTTTAAAAATCATCTAAAATTATGATACCTGAAGACATGTATTCGCCACTATTACAAAGTCTGACAAAATTGTTAAGGGATGATAAACTTTCAACTAAGTACGTAACTTGCTTTCAAGACGTTCTCTCTCTCTCTCTCTCTCTAGGTATCTATCTCCCTCCCCCTCTGATTCTATCATTCTCTTTCTCTCTCTAGGTATCTATCTCCCTCCTCCTCTGATTCTATCATTCTCATTCTTTAAAGTTTAAAATAGACAAGGACAATGTAGATAAGGAGAGAAGAAAGAGAGATTTCAAACTAAAGAACCTCTAGGGAATTCTCTCTCTCTCTCTCTCTCCCTCCAATCCTCTCTCTTCCTTCCTTTCTCTTTCTCTCTCTCTTCCTCCTTCCCCTTCTCTGACAAACAAATTTCTTCCCCTCAAGTGGAAATCACAATCCCCTGAACAAGAACAAAAGTGATGACTTATCAATTAATTAATTTCATCATAAGAAATCCCCCTAGCATTCCATTACAGGATAGAGGGAGGGAGGAGAGAGAGAGGGGTGAGGGAAATAACGGAGGGAAGAGAGAGAGGGAGCGAGAGAGAGAGAGATTGAAACCGAATATTTCATCCGAAAAGATGGAAAAGGAGAGGAGAGGAGAGAGATTGAAGGATAGATCTGATATTAGATACAGTGAAGGAATTGAATGGAGTTATATCAAAAGAGAGAGAGAGAGAGAGAGAGAGAGAGAGAGAGAAAACTTTATATTTGAACGACACAGGTAAGCAGGAAGACAGGAGTTGGAGAGAGAGAGAGAGAGAGAGAGAGAAAGAGAGATGAGAAAAGGAGGGAGGGAGGTTACTTTCTTTGTTATTGTTTTCATTTTCCCTAAAAATTCTTAAAATAATGCCCAATAAGCCAAAGTGTATGGCGTTACCAAATAAGCAAGTGAATAGTTAATCCCATGTGATTTTTCACGCGGAATCGAATGGTGCTACTTTTAGCACTCTCTGACTTACGTTGAGAAGTTGCGGGTTCGATACTCCCCGGTGTCAACAAATTTCCCTTTTATTTGTGAACCATTAACAAGTAAGCATGTGAATAGTTGATCCCATGGGATTTTTCACGCCGAATCGAATGGTGAAACTTTTAAAACTGTCCGACTTACTGTTGAGAAGTGTAATAGAAAGTCGTGTGATGTTCACACCAGATTTTTTTTTTTTAGAGTAGGTATAGGTATGTAGACCTGTTGACCCTGGGTTGAAAGGGCGATATCCAGACTCAGGAAACTAAAACTTCGATTTAACCACCAGGGCATTGGACAAGTTGAGCTATTCAAACAAGAACAACCCCTCATTCTTAATTGTTATTTTAACAAGTTTCGCAAACTGAGCCTTTTCATGGCATTTTCCCAAATTTTGCTAAAATAATTATGCCAAAATAGTATGGCGCCATGGCAATATGGCATTTGTCGGTCTCTGCACGTTAGTATTCCACACCTTAGGTCGTCGGTTTCCGGCAAAATCAGTTCCCCCCCCCACTTCTTTTTCGTTATAGGTATCTGTGTTTCGAATGTTGTGAAGCGTACTCAGCAGCCTCGTGAGGACAATTGAGTTATAGCTTCTTTGAATGAACTGCAACCAATAGAATTCGAAAACTAAGTTAAAAAAATAATCCATGCCATGCAGAAGGTCCCGGGTTCGAATCCCACCATCGACAAAAATTTGTACTCGTTTTTCGATTGCAAATATTTCA
>NW_007382478.1:7934-9114 GCF_000475195.1 Diaphorina citri | reverse complement strand
GACTTTGGTGGTATGTAACCAATGGAGAACACACTGATTATCACACCATAAATAATATTTGTCAAAATTCAAATTCAAAGAGAAGTTTACAAACTTGAGACTGCGGAAAGCAGTTAGAACCCCTAATAGTTCTAATCGCGGCAATGTCAAATTTTGTTTATGAGGGGCTACTTTAATTTTGGAAAATATTAAATTAACCGTTACATCATTACCCAAAATACAACGTAAATATACTGTCGCAGCATAAGTAGTCGCACAGGCATCAGAGAAAGCATGAAGCTCATATCTCGTACCAGGCGCGGATATATTGACCAATCGGGGAATTTTGTACGAAGGAATAGCTTTCAAATCGTCCACAATTATTTCCAAATCGTTTACTCCCTCAACCGGTTTATCCCCTTCTTTTCTTTCCGACCATTCTGGCTGGAATAAAAACTTGAGTTTACCAGCTATGAGGGATATTATCGCTTCCTTTATCCTCGCAGTCGTTTTGTTTAAGCGTTTGGAAGAGATTCACTTGTAAATATAGCGCGGCACAAGACGAGCTTTTAAATACAACGGAACGAAGAATCTAAAGCGTGACGTTATTTTATACCAAAACAGCGTCTATAACTTTTTCCGCAGAAGATTTAATATCCGGATCGTAGGCTCCTGTCCCTAAATGTGTCTCTAAAAATACCCAATTTCTAGGGTTAGCCCGTGGTCATTTTTGCTTAGATCAGCATGATGGCTGTGACGTCTTAAGGTAAACCCCATTAAAGATCAGTAAGAATAATCGACCACAACTAGTCCGAGTGATACCTATTCATGCCTCCTTCTGCTAGTTCCCCTTTCAAATTTTGGCTAGATATGCATCTATTGAATCATAGCCCCAAATGAGACTTGTCCTTAATTAGAAGGAAGAAATAGTTTAGCTCCTTTTAAAAACCGCTTCGGAGTAATTTGACTCTTCAACCCGAAGCTTAACATTTTTACTTAAGAAACTATTATAAGGAGTCCTAAACTTGTAGCGTTGAAAGCCATGTTTCACATAATCCCTTACCTGACCCTATGGTTCCTCCTATGGAACTTACATTCTACAATGCAAACGCTTTCAGAACCTTTTCAATGGTTCGCATGCAACGAATCATAGATCCCAGTAAAATGCTACAATACCCTAACACCCCGAGGCAGGTGTCAA
>NW_007382478.1:0-3612 GCF_000475195.1 Diaphorina citri | reverse complement strand
TCACTGACACGGCCCCCGCCAAACGGTGACTGAAACTCTTTCTATGCGACATTCTCTCTTTCCTATTTGAAGAGAGTTGCTAACCTTTTTAATTCACAAACTGTAACACATAGTCAACAAAATTTCAATTCGTTTCATCGTACACCGATCAGTCATAACCAGCTGTTAGTACACTGACTAAAACTGCAGCTATACACTATACTGTAACGGAACAACAGATCAACGAAGAACTTGAGCGTTTTTATGGCCTTTTGCCTCTTGGGTACAAGGAAAAGATACCCGAGGTACCTTGTTCACCCCTACCCTATGTGCGCCGCACAAATGGGGTGGCCCATCTGACAAGGAAGATATTTGACACGGCGAACAGCACATGTCCCACCGTTACGGGTAGAGAGAGAGCGAATGAAATAAAAAATCCGTACGTACGAATTGCAAAAATAGAGAATCCAATGCATACCAGTTACGGGTTTTTAATAACTGGTAGAGAACACACCAAAATGTCCCCAAAATAGATAAAGGTTCCGATGAATTCAAGAATGCCGAAGAGAAAAATCTGGTGAAAATGCCTGAATCTGAAAAATTTGCAAATGGTCCTGAAACTGCCCCGAGAAAAACATACTCACGAAGCGCTCCCCGAGAATTCGGACGAGTTCCGCGGAGCAATAAAAAGAAAAGTTCAGTCTAAAAAAAAAAGTGTCTTGGAAACCGCATTATAAGGATCTGCTGGAACAAATTAAAGAGAATTAAAAAACTTCTGGCGCGAAATAGAAAATACTTTGCCAGAGCGACAACGCACAACGTCTTCTTTTAGTTTTCAAACTGAGATATGATAAAGAAAGAGAGATTAAACTCAGGAATAATTCATCACTCAACATCAACACATTAGCTGTCTACATGTCTCGGGCACTCACATAAAACACATCTCATACTACAGTGAGTCAGAATTCCAATTCAAGCTAATTAATATTCTATCTTATCGCAATTCGCACGTTTAGCAATAGCGAGACTGCTGTGAAGAGTAACTAGCGCAATCGCGAGAAACACCCCAATCAGCATATACTATACTCCTTACGTCTATTTAGTTAGTATGAGCCGTTGATCCACACAATGTCACAATAGCTGTATTACATACTATCACATCTCTTCCATCAATCATAGCTCCACTTATAGTGAAGCTCCATAAACTATACAAGAGTATGGAACATCGTCATTGGATCATCATATGTAATTCTCTGACCGTCTACTATCCTATGTGAGGGTAGAAACGGCAAACATACGTGGATACGTACAATGTTTAGAGATGCGCTCCAAATTGGACATGAAAACTTATGTAAAATTACGTATACATTACGGAAAGAAATGATAACAAGACGTTCATTATATCCATCGTGTCTTTCTATAAGAAGTTTCAATAACGGATACTGTTCAATATAGGAGATATTGTTATGACATCAGCGTGTCGCCCAGTTGAGAAGCTAACTGAGGACTGCATTGAAATGAACAATGTAAGAAATACTCTTATCATCAACATTTCACCGAATATCAGTCGCATGATATAGCACATCTGCCGCAAAAGTGACTCCGATTGATGATTTACTCCGTAATGCCAAGAGACCGAGTCTGTCTAGCGTTACTTAATCAACTAACGTCTATCTTTGGCGCTACATGCAACAAAGTAATATCTCATTTACTAGTCACGTTTAATTGCTACTTTCAAAAAATTTGGCTACCATTGAAGCGTATTAGAACTATTAGGGGTTCTAGTTTTATCCGCTCCTAAAGTTGTAGTTCCTATAGAAATGAATTTGAGAAATATCAATGGCAATTGTGAATTCTGGGATATCTATGCCCATTTGTTCATCCACCAAAGTCGTGTCTAATGATCATATCATATATAATCGAATGGTAGTTCGATCTTGAGCCTATAACGATGATGAAAATCTTAGCACTTATGCAGACGAAAACGATGTGCATGTGATACTGTCGATGTCACAGGATAACCTGATCAGCTTCTTAATCACAGAGAAATCGATGAGGTTGTTTGTGTTAATGATCCCAGGTCACTTATTCGTGTTAAGACGATCAATGAACCGTAAGTAAACTTAGTTCGATAAACGATCTCTTATGATACATATAATCAGTCGTATCAACCAAACCACAATATTAAGTGATGCTTTCAAAGAGCTTGTACTTGACTACGAAGAAACTATCACGTTATGTACGCAGAAAGCAAATGCTTAGATGTTGATTCATGTAAGTGAAGATTTGCTACATGATGGTAGACCAGTTTCGACCGGTTCATAAAGAGTTTCAGTGGCTTTCCGAGAAACTAATATCCTGCCAATGCTGATTCCTTAAGCACTGTTTAGTGATGGAATTAGTCGTTCGAAGGTTCCACCTGCCCAAGGCGACAAAAGGACTCGTAAACTTGACTCGATCTTGTTGTCGTTCAGTAGATCCTGAAACTCATTTAAAGAATAAATTGTCTCGACTGCTTTCTTCAGCAGCTTGGAATTGTTGGCGTTATCACTCAGAAGTGTGCTGCAACCGCCACGTCGCGCAAATAAACCTGCGAAATGCCAAGAATAAATCTGAAGATGTTTCGGACTCAACAACTTCGAGATGTACCGCTCTTGTAGTTAAGCACGTGAACAGCAGACACAAACTGGAATAATAGAATCATTGTCTTTAGTGTATAAGGGTCCAAAATAGTCCCACGCCACACACACTGAAAGGCAAAATTCTTATTAGTCTGTAATCGGGATAAAAGAAAACTCAGGCGTTTCATAAGGACCATAACAATTACCTTTTCTACACGTAGGACATCTGTGTAGCACAGATTTGACTGTACTACGTCCATGAGGAATCCAATATTCCTTACGTAAATGAGCAAGCGTCTGGCTAGTGCCCATATGAAAACACTTACCGTGAGCATCATTTATTATGATCTTGGTAATGTGACTTTCTCGGGGAAGTAAAATCGGAAATAAGTTCTGTCCATTTACCTGAAGCTCAATAAAGCGACCTTTACACACCAGAAGATCATTTTCGTCTAAACACAATCCCAAGTTTAAACATAAGTCATCCCTTTGGCCGCGTTTTAGGGCCCGTATGGAATCAAGGAAGTAATTATTCTGGATGTATCTTAACCAAGCCACTTTTGCTGCTTGGTACTGTTCCGACGTGACAGGCCCACCCTGTGATTCCAAACGTCTACACTTAACGTCAATGAACTTCCTAACATAACAAGTCACATTGCACAGTTTCCTGAACGAGGAAAACTTTTCTACATTAATGTCGATAGGTTTCCGCACGGTCGAGTCAACTTTGAGAACTGAACTTACTTTGGTTTGAGGAGAACTAATTAATTCAAGCTCATAAGAAGATTCGTCAATATCGGGAATAAAGTTACTTGGGGGCCACTGATCGTGTGGCTGTTTCAACCACCTGGGACCATTCCACCACAAATAATTCACACGCAGATCTTTACCTGATTGTCCTTGCCGACAACATACATCGGAAGGATTATCCTCTGAGCGTACATATTTGAACTCAATGGGGAATGGACTAGCCTTGATCTCTTTGATACGATTCTTTATAAAAACCGGTAAG
>NW_007382477.1:8519-9116 GCF_000475195.1 Diaphorina citri | reverse complement strand
TCTTCTTCAAAACTCTCTATTAAATCCTCTCCAATCCGGTTTCAGGGCCGGGCACAGCACTTCTTCGGCTTTAATCAAAGTAACTGATGATATAAGAGTTGCGATGGATCAAAGGAGGCTAACCATCCTGCTACTCCTTGATTTTAGCAAGGCCTTTGATTCCGTTGATCATGACATTCTGATCGCCAGGTTATCTTCAATGAATCTCTCGCAAAATGCTCTAACCTGGTTCCGATCCTATCTGGACCAACGGAGGCAGTGTGTGAAAGGAAATGGGTGCTGGCTATCCAACCCACGCTGCCGCGTCTATCGCCTCCCTCCGTCGCCCAGCCTAAAGAATGCACCACCACACCTAGCTACTGACCAACTCCATCTCTCGGCCCGCCTCGACAATTGAATGTCCGGCCTGGCACTCCGGGCTCTTCCTCCTCGTATCCTCGACGGTCCCTATCCACCGTGGACTATCTAGCTGTAAACCGTCCACCTACCTTGCAGGCACCCCGCACTCTGAATATACTTATCCTCGCTCTTTATCTCTGCGGCATCGTTGATGGGACACCTTGTGGCTTCTCGCGTCAAAATCGGTGCCTTCTACAT
>NW_007382477.1:0-2853 GCF_000475195.1 Diaphorina citri | reverse complement strand
CTCATGGCAAGCAAAGCGCGGTTACCAACTTGGACCAACCGTGCCCCCATATTGGATGTTTTGTTTCCAAATTTGGTGCCACAGGAAGGAAGAAGAAAGCAGACTTCGTAAGAGATTACAAGAAGGAAGGAGAACTCGGTGGCCCAGGAATAAACGAAGCAAGCCTACAGGAGTTAAGCAAGGGAATGATAGGTCGGGGTATGACAGCGAAGTCCAGGACCGAATCGATCAAGTGATAGAGACAGAGACAGGGAAGAAATCCGATAGTATATTCTTCTCCCTTCCTTAGTCCGTTTCCGTACAAAATAAATAGAAATACATAAGTTATTGTCATTCGAGATACCTATAAACATCATAGTTAGAAGCGAAGAAAATACCAAGAGTAAGAATGAAGAGAATAATGACCAAGACAGAAAGGTCCGACAGAAAACAGATACGTGATAGCAGAAGAACAGAGACAGGGAGAGATTCGTAAGTATTTCTTCTCACGCACTTCTACACATATAATTCCCATAAACCATAAAAAATAGATCAGAGTAGAGAAATGTCTAACGAAGATCCTATAAAATCATAAGAAAGCGAAAGATTACAGGAATTAAAGAAGGATGACAGCAGAGTCCGACGATGAATCAAAGATTGATAGAGACAACAAGAAGAATAGGAGAAGATCAACGGATAAAATGATAAATGTCTTGAAAAAGTAGGAAAAATGTAGTGGATAGCACGAATAGGACTTAAATACTGGAGGATAGTGGTTTACGAGCCCTGATATTGAATGTAATGCTATGAACAATGTAACTGATAATGACATAGAGCTCTAGAAGACTACACATAAAGTGTAGTTGAACTACAAAAAAGAAGCCAATGGCACTCAATATCTAAGGATAAGCGTAGGTACGGCAATTGTTTGAAGTTAAGCTGTTTAAATGTGTCATCTATACTCCGTAGTTTTTAGTATATTTCATTGGACCGTTGGTCTGTGTTTGTAGCGATGCCCAATTGCCCATGCCGTAGTATGCCTCATCATCTGATGGGGCAGAGAAAAAAACATAGGAGGTGGTTCTTCATCAATGCGTGCGTGCGAAAAAAAACACCCACCTCCTTTTTTTTTTTTTTTTTTTTTTTTTTTTTTTTTTTTTTTTTTTTTTTTTTTTTTTTTTAATTGATGGATCCTACGTTATCTCCTGCTAGCTCTTCTTCTTCGTCTTATCACTCACTTTCTTCTTCTCCTGGTTCTTACCATTCTATTTCTGATCAATCTTCCCCTACCTCTGATGCTGATTTGAATCAAGATGTTTCAACTGCTGTCTCCACATTCGACCGTCTTCGTAATGTTCTTGATCATTTCCGGAAACAGTTAAAATGTGTTCACATCAACGCGCAGTCTCTGGTGGCACATCATCCGACTTTCATTGAGTCTTTCTCGAACTTGTCAGTGGGAGCTGTGCTGGTGTCGGAGACATTCCTTAAACCCTCTATTCCATCTTCAATGGTTAGTTTCATCGGGTACAATCTAATAAGAAATGACAGACTGTACAAAGGATCTGGAGGTGTTGCAATTTATCTTCGAGTTGACTTTCCATACAATACTATTGCCAAGTCTGATGGCAATGTCGAAGGTAGCATGGAGTATTTGGTATTAGAGGTTGTTGTCAATCACACCAAGATACTCCTCGCTGTAACGCTGTTGTGTACCGCCCACCTGATTTGTCGTTAAAAGATTTCTATTCAGACTTCCAACACTTGCTGAGTGATTTTATTCCGACTTGCAGCAACATGCTGATAATGGGTGATTTTAATTATAATCTTCTCGATGATAAAAAGTTTAGTACCTTCAAAACTTTGACAGATTCCCTTTGTCTGGACATACTCCCTACTGGTCCAACGTTTCATCTTCCTTCTGGTTACAGTTCTCGTCTTGATCTTACTCTTACTTCCTCAGTCGATAAAGTCAAAGTACACGGTAATATGGGAGCTCCTGGCTTTTCTCATCATGATCTTCTGTATGTAGCATTTGATTTGCGTTGCCCCAAATCAAAAAGTACTGTCATCACGTACAAGGACTACAAAAATATGGATATAGAAAAGCTTCATGAGGATTTTTCCCGTGTTGATTGGAACACGTTGTATGAAATGCAGTCTGTCAATGAAAAGGTTGGTTTCTTCTCTCAAATTATCCACAACCTCTCTGAAAAACATGCGCCGCTCAAGCAATGTCGTGTCAAACGACCGCCAGCACCGTGGCTGACTGATGACATCAGAGCCTGTATGAAAGCAAGAGATAGAGCGCATGTCAAATTTCGTAAGAATAAGGCCAGTTCTGACTGGGAAAGGTATCGCAGTCTTCGGAATAAGTGTAATAGGCTTTGTCGAGATGCCCGGACGAGCCATATTGCACAGAACGTGTCCAAGGGAACCCCCTCTTCCATTTGGTCATTTCTCAATGGTCTTGGTGTAGGGGGGGAACAAGGAAGTGCTCAAGATTGTACGGCAAACCTCGATGAGCTTAACACACATTTCACTACATCTCCTGTGCAAGTTGATAATACAACTAAGGTTTCTACTCTTCAAAGAATTTCATCCCTACCCAAACCAAACTGTTCCCCATTTGTGTTCGGAGAGGTCACTCCTAAGGAGGTATCTGATGCATTGTCTTCCATTAAATCTAACGCCACGGGTGACGACGGTATTAGTCTCAAGTTCATCAAGTTATTTTCTTGCTCGGTTGTCCCTATTTTAGCCCATATCTACAACTCTTCCCTTACATCTGGTGAGTTCCCATGTAAATGGAAGAGTTCTCTCGTCACCCCGATCCCAAAGGTTAAGTCACCCTCTTCTGTTAATGACTATCGG
>NW_007382476.1:3512-9117 GCF_000475195.1 Diaphorina citri | reverse complement strand
GCTAATCTATGTGCTTTATACAAGAAAGATGGAGGCTTGAGACCAATAGCTGTGGGATGTGTGTTTCGAAGACTAGCTGCCAAAATATGTTGTATTGCTGTACAAGATAAGTGTAAAAATTACTTTCAACCTTACCAACTGGGATTTGGCACTCATCAGGGATGTGAATCCATCGTACATGCGGCACGTACTTTCATTGAAGCTAATCGTAAAACTAACCAAGTACTCTTGAAAATTGATTATCAGAACGCGTTTAATAGCGTGGAAAGGGATGTCTTACTCCAACAAGTGAAAGAACATGTACCAGAGTTGTATCCATTTCTTTGGCAAAGCTATGCATCACCATCTGTCTTATTTTTTGGTAAAAAAACTATTGATTCCAAAGTTGGATGTCAACAAGGAGATCCCACCAGTACACTCACATTCAGTCTAGCAATTCAACCTATTGTTCTCATGCTCAAGTCCAAGCTGAAACTTTTCTATCTAGATGATGGAACACTGGCTGGTGACCCTGATACTGTGCTCGAAGATATACAGACTCTCATAGCTGAATCCAAGAAGATTGGTCTCAACATCAACCCTGTGAAATGTGAGCTGTATTTCATTTCTGAAGTAATTGATGTCAACTTTGAAACAAGTTTGAAAGCTATTCTCCCTGGTATTCGTACTGTTCACTCAGATGATCTGATGCTACTTGGTTCCCCATTATGTCCAGGAGGTTTCAAGACTCCTTTGAAACAAAGACTTGAAAATCTACAGTTGATGGTGGATAGATTGAATAAGCTTCCAAAACAATTTGCTTATTTCTTGGTGAAAAATTGTCTTGGGATACCGAAAATGTTATATACACTGAGAACTGTACCAACTTTCAAATTTCGAGAAGAACTGATGAATATGGATGATATAATTAGATCAAGCCTTCAAGAAATTTTGAATGTGAACCTGACTGACATACAGTTAAAGCAAGCGAGTCTCCCGATCCATATGGGTGGTATTGGTATCAGAAGTATCTTAGACCTGAGTCTTCCTGCTTTCCTTTCTTCTTGTTCAGGGGTGAAACCAATTGTCTCCATCATCCTCAACATTCCTGTTGACAATTTGGAATTGAACTCGTGGCCAGAGGGAAGATTTTTGTGGGAAACCCAGTATGAAGAGATACCTCAGGATATGTTTGTACAACATCAGTGGGATGAAATTGTTTTGAAAAACAAACTTGAACGAGATTTAAATTTAGAAGATGACAAAGATGTGGCAAGATTGAAAGCTTTGCAAAACAAGGAATCTGGTGCTTGGTTACATGTCATACCTTCCAAAGCCATAGGTACCATATTGGATGACCAAGCTTTTCAGATTTGTGTTGGACTGCGTTTGGGAAGTAAAATTTGTAGATCTTTCAAATGTAAATGTGGCGAAACAGTTGATGAGAGAGGACATCATGCATTATCCTGTGAGAAGAGTGGAGGACGTTACTATAGACATGCTGAAGTGAATGGTATTATTCAGAGAGCTCTAACCAGTATCAACATCCCAGCACAATTGGAACCTGTTGGTTTGAGCAGAAGTGATGGCAAGAGACCTGACGGAGCGACGGTAATTCCTTGGAGCATGGGGCAGAGTTTGGTATGGGATTTTACGTGCCGAGACACATTAGCCAATTCATACATAAACCAAACGAAAAAGGAAAGCTGGGCGCAGCAGCGGAGATAGCGGGTAAAGAGAAAGGCATGCCTGTATACAAACATTTGTCCAAGAGAGGTTTCAAGCTAGTTGTTGTGGCCTTTGAGACGATGGGCGTGTGCTGCAAGGAGGGGAAGGATTGGATAAGAGAAATCGGAAAAAGGATGATTGATCAAAACAGGAGAGAAAAAAGCAAGATTTTATACCTACTCCAACGTATAAGCCTGGGCAGTTCAGCGTGGGAATGCGGCTTCGATTTTGAGTGCCCTTCAGGACATGAAAACCTGGAAGGGTGTTTTATTTGTAAGTTTGTAGATGTATTCTGTGAAATACAATACACTATTGAACTCTTAGAGCTTGTGATTCGGGAATAAAATTATGAAAGAAGAGGCATTGAAACTTCTATTTAGTGAAATGCTCGGATCCAGCAATCGCAAAGTGCTAGTACAGTGGGCTCTACCGCGTCTGTGACACTACCTTGTTTATCTGTCGCTCTGATGATCAGATCTTCGACTATTGTCTCGAATCCAATCTTAGGCACGGAACTGATTCTTTCCCACTGCAGAGAGGCAATTTCCTGGGTGATTTCTACACAGAGCAGGCGGGAACAAAACAAGTGTCCCTCCATTTACAGTCTCCTCCTGTATTAACAAAGAGCTTTGAAAGTCCAATAACATCATTACGCAAACAGCAGTTAGCATCTTTGCATTAAATCAAGACATGTAAAGTCACAATGCATTAATAAGGACATTTATCTGTCACTTGCATTCTACATAGAGATTCAAAGTCAGCCTCTTTATCTATACGTTAAGTGTCTCATGCATTACAAATAATTTAAAGTCACTGCATTATCAAAGACATTCAAAGTCCCTGCATTCATAAAGACCATTTATGTTCACGTCTGCATTACATAGGAACATTAAAGTCAGCCTTACACTAATAAGAACATTTATAGTCCACCTGCATTCAGCAATGACATTCAAAGTCAACCATTGGGATTGCTAGAGAAGAATGCTAATGGGTCAACAGTTCCCTGCATTGTACATACATACATTCAATTTAGTGAGCGACTACCATTCGAATAAAGACACTTAATGTCACCTGCATTAATAGAGACATTTAAAGTCAGCACTGCTATTAACTATGACATTTCATGGTACACTGCACTCGTAAAGACATTTTAAATGTGACTGCATTCACAGAGACATGTAGTAAGTCACGTTCCTGCATTAATGAATACTATTGCAAAGTCATCCTGCATTAATAGAGACATTTCCAAGGTGCAGCGCTGCATTAATGAGAGACATGTTCCAATTCCACGCGGGCATTATCTGATCTAAAAATAAAAAGTATCGAGTGTACGCTATCGTTTGAATCGGATGTGTGACTGTTTCCTAAGCTATGGTCTGCCTCTGGCTTTTGCCGGTCTCATTCAGGCTATGGCTTGGGGTTAATGTGTGGAGGCGAGTGAGCTTGTCTTTAATCAGAGGGGCCCAGCTGAAAAAGTTGGCCACGTCTGTTTAGCAGTTCGAAGTCATCCATGCTATAATATTGACTAGCATATTTCTATCGTAACTTTATAATCCAGATTATAGAGGGTTTTTTGCCATTTCTTCGGTATATAATCGGGGCATAACTCTTGAACGTCGAATATCTTGTATCACTTGGCTAACAGTAGCCACTGAGGACATATGGCCAACTGAACAGATGAATTTTATTAAGCATATGTACTAATGCTGTCACAAATATTCAGTTACCGATTATTACACTGTAGATAACTTTTGAGGTTGATTGACTTGAGGGGAAACAACTTCGGATCTTATGTCGGATCCAGGTTTAACAACTGCAAGTCATCGATGAAACAATAATGATCTGTTCATGTAGATCAGGTTCCTAGTCAGAATTGACCAGATCAAGATGCCGAGCACTATGCTTAGTACGACCTCGAGATCCAGCACCTGTATTGTATAATAATATAGGTGTTCAGAGTCTGTAGCTGACCTTGAACTGATCATCGCTAGCGCAGACGCCTGTATATTCGCGCGAGTCTCCAGCATTCGAAACTCAAGACTATATTCCGAAGTTGATGAGGACAACACTCCATGCTAGACCGTCGAGTCAAAGGAAGAAGCCTCGCTCGTTCAGTCCAATTAAAAGCCGCGACTACGCAGTTGGAGGATGATATGATTATGTAACCGGACTGTCCCTGAGACGGATATCTAGTTCGAACAGTCTTACTAACTGCTGAGACTTGTTGGCTGCTAGCATCTTGAAGGACTCCGTGTGTAGCCCTGCTAGATCTCTGACCATATATTCTATGAAATTGGTGAGCTTAAGTTCCTGTTAAGGCATAGTTGACTCCGGTTTTGATGGGCTACCATTGTACTTGAGTAACGATCTAAGAACGATCAATTTTGTTCATAGATGGGACGTTTTTTTTCATACTGATCCGCATATGACGGAGAAGTTTTTTCCCCTCGTCACAATTCTAATTTGTTGATTTACAAATGTCTGACAAATTTGACCATTTCGTTCCATTTTGCCTTTAATTTAAGCTCAGTCTCTCTCTCTCGCGCCATTGTTTTCTCAGCGTAAGCTACGTGTCTAGCCAAGTGAATTACGCAACGGTAGATGATTCGGAGCGTGAAGCAGATAAGATGGGCCGATAATATACCGAAGAAATGGGAAATACCTGCGTGCCATAATCTGGTTATTATGGTATGTCATAATTTGGTGACTGTTCTGTCGTTGGTGAGGTCTATTAAATGGAGTATGTGTTAGCTGGTAGATCAGGTGGTTCCCAACCTTTTTCAGGCTTGGGCCCCCCCTGGAAATAATGAATAAACATGTAGGCGCCCCAGACGCCCCCGTCTTCACGCCAAAACTATAGCTATAATAAAAAATAGGTACACGATAGGGTATACGGTCAGCGATTTAAGGGCTAAACTCGGGTCTCACCTGAGACTTTTTTTTTTTTTAATCAGATAATGCTCGCGCGCCCCCTGGAACTGGCTCCACGCCCCCTCAGGGGGGCGCCCCCCCCCGTTGGGAACCCTGCTGTTGATATAATTACAGGTAGGAAAAGTTGTCACCCTGGATAGAACGTGGAAGCTAATATATATCATGGCGTTCACCACGTGGATAATCAAAGTTAGTAAATAACGTTAGCGGAGTGGTGGTACCCGGATGGGTGACCATGATGGACAATCACGTGCCTGACTTTTAACGGTCCTACTCAGACTGGGTGAGATCGTGTGAGGGTGGAATGGAAAGTCTCGACAGACAAATATGGTCCTCCAGGTCGAGAGTTTCCCTTTCGTGTCTGGTGTGATGCGGTAGATCACTGTGTTGTCAAATAGGAAGGGTGTGTACTGTCCTGGAAGCTGATCAACAGAGAGTTGGTATAGTAATCCGTGCCTTGACTCAAGAAGGTTTACCCGTCTCCTGCGTTGGCCCATCATAAAGGTGGTTACCCTGTCCGGACGACGTGGGTCAACAGGGGAGCGCCTGAGTGTCCTCAGAGATTGTCGCAAAATTGGGTTTATTTTTTAATGCTTGGTCGTACCAAGTAAGAATCGTTATCAGTTCTATCTTAATTACTTCTTCATTCCTGCCCGAATAGACCATTGAAAAAAAAGAAGTACTCTCTCCATCGAGAAATCGACATGCATTCATTGAATACGAATATAAATTTAGTTATAGTTTCTAGAGATCAGACAGGAAAGTACAAGGCAACCTTAACGGGGAATAACTTTGAGGAGTGTGATTTGAATACAGGAACGGAACCTTTCGGTCGTTACTGTAACATCCCCTTTATAAACCCTACGCTCTCCTTTTTACGGAATACCAGTTTCAAGGGCTCGTACAAAGTCGGCTTATGTCCATCCATAAATAACTCTGAAGGTGTAAGTGGCGGAGTGTGCTTAGA
>NW_007382476.1:0-2106 GCF_000475195.1 Diaphorina citri | reverse complement strand
AGACCCGGGTTCGATTCTCGGCGGGGTCAAGAAATTTGTATCATGCAAATGATTGATTCCGTGGCTGGCTGTTGCGGGGCCCACTCAGCCTCGTGAGGAAAATGAGTAGCTATGACATATAAATGCGCATAGCGACCGGTGCCAGCATGGTAGGTAAACATTGGATTTTAGGATTATTGAGATATTGGGAAAATCCTACAATGCTGCAGTGAGTACCAAAGTTGTGACATAATAACACAAAGAAACTGCATTTACATTAGTTTTGTGCCAATTTTATTTGTAGTCATATTGTATTGAATGATATTGAATCATATGTTTTTTTCCCACTTATTTCAGATTTGTGCTCGGTTAAATGTAAACAGAAAAACAGCACGTTCAGTCATCTAATACTCACTAGGGCCGCAATATTCTGGATAGGACGTCATCTTGATTCTACCAAAGTTATCAAACACACTACTAAGATGTCGCGTATCCTTGTTACATTTGATACCGTGTAGTGTACGCATATGGCGCAGTAATTCTTTGAGTCCCTCCCTGGAGTCGAAATATCCATGGCACACCTCACAGCGAAATCCATTGGGCGCGTGCTCCATTTGATTTAAACCTGGAATATGTTGATTGAAATTCAATAATAATTAGTGAACTATTCTTAACTGAATGGCCCTAGCCACCGCCACGTAAACTTGCAGCTCTCGGAAAATATTCTAAAATTTTCTGAAAATTCGATCTTCAGTTTTTCTTTAATTTGGAACTTTTTCTTTCAATTGTTTATTGCTAAATCACAATTACATCCCTATATTTTATTCTCACTCTGTCTTTTTTCAAAATTTTCCGTATGTGAAGAAAAATGTCCCAGATTCCAGGGCCCTCTGCGGCTGTTCCTTTTCAGCGTGCAAGACCCCCTGATAGAGATGAAAGATATTGGAGACCGAAATATCGACTTTCATCCTCGTCTTCTGATGATTCCGTATATGAAGACTCTTTTGACCAAGTCCAAAAAGGCGATCTATCAGACTCGATGCAAAAGTCTCCTCCTTGTCCGGATGATAATTTTCCTCCAGATTGCACGCAAAAATCGTCATCCCAGCCTCTCTCCAAGTCCAATGTATGTCAATACTGTGATAAAAGCTTCAAGTCAGAGAGGGGTGTCAAAATGCATATCAGAATGTCCCATAAATCAATGGCTGATGCATCGATTGAAGTTAGAGAAGTTTCACAGTTAAATGATACACAAAGGGATCCTCCTATTGAGTTTCAAACTCATTCACAAAGAATAACAACAGATTTGGAAGCACAAATTATATGTGGTCTTTGTAACAAATCCTTTAGGAATTTGCGCGGTCTGAGACTACATGTGGCTAAAAAACATCGAGAGAATTCCATGGCGCACATCTCCCTCGATGAACTAGATGAGACGAATACGAATTTGATCAATGATATTGTCTCCATGAAAAAGAGCATTCCTATACTGAAGCGTGTTCCAAAAGGTGCTCGAAATATAATAGCTGAAAAGCTTTCTCAATGCATTTTGAAATGTGTCAATAGTAATACGTTTGAAGACTGGTTTGAACTCATGCAGTTCTCTTACAAGTGTTTGAGGATTCCAGACAAAAGGAATAATAAATCACTTACGACTCTCGTGAAATGCAATGCATCTTCTCAAACGCTACCTGAGGTTAAAATTGCTCAGAGGAAGAAGCCTCTGACAATTCAGCAACGTGTTCAAAAGAAAATAGAAGACTTTGATACAAAAGGCGCTTTGAGAATCATTAGTTCCAATGACTCCATTGCTGATTGTACTGATGAGAATCATGCAAAGTTAGTTCGCATGCATCCTTCGCCTTCTCGTGACATTAATTTACCTGACCCTCCGAATGATTCATCCATATATCTTCAAACGAGGGTGAACCAAGTTCAAAAATCTATATCCTCGTTTCCTAATGGATCAGCGTCAGGAGTTGATGGAATTTCTCCTCAGCATTTGAAAGATTTGACCTCCAAGTCTGCTGGTGAGCATGGTGTCAAGCTTTTGGAAAATATTACGAAACTTGTCAATCTCATTTTACAAGGAAAGATCAATAATGAAATAGTCAGATATTTCTTTGG
>NW_007382475.1:5037-9118 GCF_000475195.1 Diaphorina citri | reverse complement strand
AAATAAAAATAAAAAGATTGAATTTGTTATACTAAACTTGTAATCTTTATTCTTATTTATTAAATAGGCACTTGTAGGTACAGAGAGTAAGTATTAAGATAGACACAAGAGATGTTACTACTATGAGGAGTCGATCAAATCTGAAAGGTCTTTAGCTCCTTCGAGTGGTTTTATAGAAACGATATGACAGTTATTGTCATAGAGTTTAGGCTAATATCATCTAACACCTAGGCAATATTGGTACTTGAGATTTGGATTGTCATAGGGTTTAGGCTAATATCATCTAACACCTAGGCAATAATGGTACTTGAGATTTGGGGATCGCTTCCTTCGAGAGCTTTTATGTCTTGAGAAGAAAGAGATGTCAAATCTTAAGTGTGATCCTTGGTTTGTTTACGTATTCCAATATTTGAAATAGATCTGTTAGAAAAGAGTTGACACTTTGAATGGTTAAATATGAGGGCATATGGGCCATTACTTAACTCACGCGACCCATGAACTAGGTGGCCAGATGGTCAATAGGGAGATCATCCACCTCATTATAAACGCGGATGGTGTTGTTTAGAAGAGGAACAGTTACTCCTCGTCGTCGTCGGAGACAGGATTAGGGGTTTCTCAAAATGAGCTTTTTGCCTGTTCGCCTGTTCTTGAAGACCGATTTTATCAATAGACAGAATGATGAAGACCAAGTCCATAGTTTGGAACCCACTATTGATATCGGTGCAGCTAATACAACACTGGAGACTAGACTCCCCATCACCCTTACACTTAGGTCACTCCGAGGGCGTCTTTATTTATTGAGGCACGTGCCCTAGAACACATCTGCTCTCGCGAGAAATGACTTTCCAAAGCAGGAGAAGAAGATGTGAAATGAAAAAAAACATATAGAAAGAAAAAATGAAGTACCCATAATAGACAATACAGAGTTTCTTACAGCGATAGTATCAAGATGCACATTGCGCTTGGCATCTTGAGCTGCATCTTGGTACACCTGGTTTTCTAGGGGCAGATGGTGCAGGATTTGTTCAGTTCCTTTTCTATTCTTTGACAACAAAAAATTCCTCAAGACAGATTACTCTTCTACTTCGGCTTGGTGCGTGATTGTTTCCTAGATTGATTTCTTATTGATTTAGAGCGGAAAAGATTTTCTACAAAACATTTTCGCTGGACCCTAAACTTTACTGTTTGAGGGGGCATCTTATTATTGAACGGTTTCGTCAATAAATCCATAATTTCTTGCTAGTTTTCTATTTTTTCCAAGATGTCTTGAATTATCTACCCGAAACATAAGCATGTTCACATGTAGTTTTCATGTTATCATTAGTCGTTAATCTTTCTACTTTTACCTTGGCAGTTGCTTTAGTTCTTTCTACTTTTCTGTTCAGGACATTCACTCCAATCATAACCCGGGTATCATTAGAAACGTTAATACGGTTTAATATATTCATACTTAATTGGAAACAGCGCCGGCCATCCTAATCAAGCTCATTAGCAGCAAGTAGTTTTTATGTTTTCACCTTTTTCCGGTCAGATGAATTTTGTTCAATTCCACCAGCAACGTTGGCAATTATCGCTTCAGGTGCAGCAAGAGCTTAGGGTACGTTTACCTTTAGACGGTTTTCCTTGACAAACGTTAATCGTTCTCCGATGCGCACATGTGAGGGGCAAAGCCCTTTCATGTGTGTTTTGTAGTCGGTTTCGTTTAGAGTATTTTCCATGAATAATTACTGTGAGAGGTCAATGGTTTTTCTTTTTTCCGAGGTTGTTCGGCCCATGTGTTTCAGTAGTGGGATGAGGGGGTGTTCAGGAGTTGAATGTGTTGCCTTGACAGTGTGTTGCTTCCTTTTTGCTCGTTTCTTCGGATTTTACACCTGGCGCATTGTTGAGGTTGTTTGCCTTACGTCTTCCTTGAGTTTCATGTGCCTTCTGTTTGTATCTTGAGTAATTGCTCTTTGTACGCCTTCTGTCAAGTTGAAAAACCTCTGGGAGGATTCTTCGATGCCTTCTGTTCTTGCTCGAGGTCGAGGAACTAATTTGAGATGACTTCATGAGAAATACTAACGTATGTTTTATTGACTGGAGAGAATATCTTTCATGTTCCAAGTTCATCAGTAACTATGCTGGATGTTATGATGATCGCGACAGGTGATGAGTAGGAATTGTAGGAGAGCTAAGGATGTGGATTTCAATTTAGATGGATTCTCCAGTCACACCTGGCCTTGTGGATTAGATCGCTATTGAGGATAGGATCTAGTCTATTGTCTAGTCACCTGTCGTTGCTAGGGAGAATAGCCCGAGACTTTTAGTTAGGATCATCTTTCTGGGATATTATGAACCGTGTAGCCTCGGGGCTCTAGATTCTATAGGACCTTTTGGTCCTTTTTTTTCCTTTCCTCCATTCTTATTTCTCCCGTTTTTATTTGTTCAATTCTTTTCTTTACACGAAATAATAATTTGGATGTCTGTAGGAAGCTGCAAAAATATACCATTAAAAGCATATCCTTTACCCTTGTTCATACTACCAGGATGAGTCTGATTCGCTTGTTGCCAATCGTATTTGATTCAATTCAGGTCGGTTTTGTTTTTACAAGATAAGCCCTTAATAAGAAACTAACAACCCCGTTTTCAAGTCCTATCCCAGCAGGATAAACGGTATATTCTATTCTATTTCACTAAGTCACATGTACTTACTATGGTACTTGGGTACTTCCTATGACTATCTGGAATGTATCTCACGATCCCAATGTCAAGACTGTCTCTTTGTTTGTTGGATACACTGGGTGTGAAAAGGTCGCCATGCATTCCTCGGCCTCTGTATCTTAATTGACCGAATGAATCGAATGATTCATGCACAAAGGACTCCGGCCGACTTCAACGAGGTATGTGTGGGAAGCTGGGAAGTGGCTTGTTTCACATTCAACGTTAAGGTAGGATCACACGATACGGCGGAGCGACATGTAATCTGTCTTAAGTATGGTAGCAATCTAGCAATGATGAAATTGGATGTAATGAGCTAATAATGTACTAAGAAATTAGCCAAAAATGAGTTTCACAGAGGAACGGTGCAATAGTCCTAAACAAAAATGACGCGGCACACAATGGATCACCACCAAGATGCGACACGAACGCTCCTGCCGTCAAATTTCCTCAAATATGGCGGTTCAATTTCTCAAATATGGCGTCAAATTTTTCCAGAGAAATTTCTCTGGCATTCTACCATAGAAAATTGCCAGGTTGTATGTCGTTCTTTCCATATCTTGTATCCTCTCCTTTTGTGAATCCACGTTCTGTTGTTCTCTTTCCATCTTCCTTTTCAATTAAGGGCAAATTCCTTTATGGCTAACTGTAAAAAATACTGTCCGCAACCTGGGGTCCAGAGTCCAGACAGTAGCGGCCTGGTGTGGAATTCGGAGGAGGGTTTGTGTGCATCTTGTTGTTCGATAAATTTACTTAATTGGAGAAATCTAACTGAACCAAGTGCATGAGGATTGTTCCCAAATAAACAGTGAAAAGGGATTCAGGTTGATGCAGCTGCCGATTTCTCCAAAATTCAATTATCTTTTGTACTCCAAATTTCAGTAGATATCATTTTGGAAAAATGCACTATGAAAGATGGTGTATGATCCAGATTTTCCAGAGTCGTTTTCTTTAGGATGCTATGGGGCGAAAGGTAAGATAATTCCGTTTATCAATTGGCACTACAAGCTACAATTATAACTATACGGACATACCTCCTTTGGAGGACATTTGGATCTTCAAAGGAGGTATTCGTATATTCTAATTGTAGCTTGTAGTGCCATTGATAAACGGATAATTACTTTCGCCCCAAGGCATCCTCTAAAGAAAACGACTCTGGAAATCTGGATCTAACATCTTTACATAAGCATTTTTACAATGTATAGTCTACTTGAATTTGGGAGATACAACAGATATTGAATTTGGAGAAATCGCAGCGCATCAACTGAATCCTTTTACTGTTTTATTGGGAACAAATCCTCATGCACTTGGTCAGTTAGAATTTCTTCCAATAAGTAAAATTATCGACAACAGATGCCCACGGCAAACCCTCACTCCCCGGAAT
>NW_007382475.1:0-692 GCF_000475195.1 Diaphorina citri | reverse complement strand
CCGCCGCAGGTCGCTGTTGCCTGTTGCTAGGTTAGGTTGCCCCAGTGTAAAGGTACCTTTATAAAAGGGAGGCAAGTTTACCTACAAAGTAAATAAAATTAATTTTAAAATAAATAAATTGAAATTTTAGGTATTGATAGTACCAAAAAAAAAATGAGAATACGTCACGTGGGTTCTTGTGAGTACACGGACGGAGATTGGTTGTACTCCTAGTAAAAAAGAACTTGGTCTGTAATCTAGATGTACTTACTGCGAAAATATTGAGAGCAGAGCTACGATGATCACCGACGCTTTTCTGAGTTCCATCGAATCAACTGAACGGGGGTGTCACTGAGGTTCGTCTCCGGTTAACGATACAATCGAAGTTTGATGCGGTCTGTCTTTGTGAGAAGGGTCGTCCACCAACTTGAGAAGTATTGCAGTCCGTCTCCTTGAATTTATCAGTACTGGGTTGCAGTCCGTCTCCTTGAAGCTCGGGCAACTGTGAGTTCTGAATTCTGGGGATCGGGCAAACTCTGGATCGGTTGATATGCGGTCTAGCCTTCTTGAAGAACAGGCAAAACTCCGGAGGTCAGCTCGGCACGGCACTCGATAAACTTTTCAAATTTATTTTATTTAGCCGGGAATTTCAACTTGAAATTTGCTGAATCCTGGCAAGGTCGCCAGAAAAGTTTTTGTGAACTTTGGTTCAA
>NW_007382474.1:8837-9119 GCF_000475195.1 Diaphorina citri | reverse complement strand
CAAGAAAGATAAGTTTGGTATGAACTTCTGATAATAGCCCAGTAGACCCAAGTAGCTTTTCAACTCCGTAACATTCTTCGGAGTGGGAGCATTTTTAATTGCATCACATTTCCTTGGCTCTGGTTTGATAGAATTGTGACTGACAATATGTCCCAGCGCTTTGATTTCAGTCTGGAAGAAGTGACATTTATTAATATTAACTTTTACGTTATTTTCATTCAGAATTTTGAAGACCTCGACTGTGTTTTTGTAACAGTCTTCCACACTATCTCCAATAATAAA
>NW_007382474.1:0-914 GCF_000475195.1 Diaphorina citri | reverse complement strand
AGTCAATATGAATCCTTTGAAAAGGATAACTTGTCTGAGGCCAGTACGTGAGCAGACTCTCCTGGGCGTTATTGGACTGAGCTTGACAGGCAGAACATGACTTGACATAGTTTTCTATTTCCTTATCAATGCCAGGAAACCAAACATAACTGCGAGCCAACGCCTTCATCCGTACAATCCCAGGGTGTTCATCATGAAGTAACTTGAGAATTTGTTCTTTCAAATCATCAGGAATAATAATTCTGTTTGCTCGAAGTAACAAATCATTTTCAATTGATAATTCATCTTTGATAGTATGAAAAGTTTTCTCATCACATGACAAATTTGTTACTGATGGCCAGCCATGCTTGACATACTCCATTACCTTTGATAAGACTTTATCTTTTCTGGTACTATTGATAATTGTGTTGGCAGTCAAACCCAACTCTTTGAAACCCAAGTAGTACACAGTGTCATCAAACGTCTTGTCATTACTCAAAGGTAATCTTGAGAGGGCATCAGCAACGGGAATCTGAGTACCTTTCTTGTACTTGATAGAATAGTCAAAATTGGACAGAATAAGACTCCACCGCTGTAGTCTAGCTGAAGATAGCATAGGAACCGCTTTGTCCTCACCAAATAGAGTAACCAAGGCCTTGTTGTCAGTGATCAGCGTGAATTTTCTTCCAGTCAAATACTTGGAAAAATATTGAACTCCATAGATCACAGCCAAAGCCTCTTTCTGTACTTGGGAATAATTTCTTTCAGCAGAAGACAAAGTTTTGCTGGCAAAATGAATTGGACGAATCACATCATCACCATAGTCGTGACCCAGCACAGCTCCAATACCATAGTCGGAGGAATCACACTGCAAAACCAAAGGTTTAGTTTCATTAAATGGGACTAGAATATTGTACTTTTCAAGTAACAGCTTA
>NW_007382473.1:3741-9121 GCF_000475195.1 Diaphorina citri | reverse complement strand
ATTCATGCTCAAGTGATTGGATCCCGTGGGTCTCAACAACAGTAGGTTGTTTCTTCTTCAATCTTCACGCAGAAGACGAGGAGGAGGGGGCGAGAATTAATTTTGTGGCCCTGAAAAGGGCCGTTTTAAGGAGTAGGGTAGAGATGATGAAGAGTTCTTTCTTCTTAGGCGCGTTCTCCACGGATGCGGCGGGCCAGCTGGATGTCCTTGGGCATGATGGTCACTCGCTTGGCGTGGATGGCGCACAGGTTCGTGTCCTCGAACAGACCCACCAGGTAGGCCTCGCTAGCCTCCTGCAGGGCCATCACGGCCGAGCTCTGGAAGCGCAGGTCGGTCTTGAAGTCCTGGGCGATCTCACGCACCAGACGCTGGAACGGCAGCTTGCGGATCAGCAGCTCGGTGCTCTTCTGGTAGCGACGGATCTCACGGAGAGCCACCGTGCCGGGACGGTAACGGTGGGGCTTCTTCACGCCGCCGGTGGCCGGCGCGCTCTTGCGGGCTGCCTTCGTCGCCAACTGCTTCCGCGGGGCCTTGCCTCCGGTCGACTTGCGAGCGGTCTGCTTCGTACGGGCCATGGTGCTTCAAATTTGCTTGTCAAAGAGAGAGACGGAAAGATTTCGAATGACACAAAAGCCCCAAACACAGACTCAAGATAAGCAGCGTGCCGCCAGCAGAGAGGTGCAAACGTTTCACCGCTCGTCGAGAGAGCAATACGAAAGAACCAATCAGATGTGTTCACAGTTGCTCATTGGCCACGAGATGTAGAAAGCGGTTCGTCCGGTACGAGGGAAACGGGCAACACAATCGAAACGAATTGTGCTGCCAAGTCGAGCATTCGGTTAGATTGTCGCACCATTGGCTCGGCCAGGGACCAATGGGAACGCACGCGAGATGGTGATTCGCGGCGAGCTGTGTAAAAAAGTTGAATCCTAGAAAAAAGTTGACTACCTTCGTTGACGGCACGGTGGCTATCAATAGTCTGCAAAAGGAACGATTCGAGCATCACCCAATCTCGTTCGTTTTCGATTCCCGGAGCCGTACCAATCCCACAGATCTACACAATGTCAGGCAGAGGCAAAGGAGGCAAAGCAAAAGCCAAGTCCAAGACTCGCTCGTCCCGTGCCGGACTCCAGTTCCCCGTCGGAAGAATCCACCGTCTCCTGCGCAAGGGCAACTACGCCGAGCGCGTCGGAGCCGGCGCTCCCGTCTACTTGGCCGCCGTCATGGAGTATCTGGCCGCTGAAGTTCTCGAGTTGGCCGGCAACGCCGCACGTGACAACAAGAAGACCCGTATCATCCCCCGTCACCTGCAGCTGGCCATCCGCAACGACGAAGAGCTGAACAAGCTCCTGTCCGGCGTCACCATCGCCCAGGGAGGAGTTCTGCCCAACATCCAGGCCGTGCTCTTGCCCAAGAAGACCGAAAAGAAAGCCTAAAGCGCCTTCCTCCTGCTTCGTCTTCGCCCTGCACCTACTTAAAACGGCCCTTTTCAGGGCCACCAAATCATTGTGTTCTGTCTATGAAACTGTATGTACCAGTACCTACCTGCTCCCAAGTTCGAACGATCTCGACAGAGTTTTTCCTGACAAAACTCACACACAGCTTTCGATCGGAAGAACCGAACACATCTATCTTCCTAGTAAGACTGTATTACAATATACAATGGTCAGTCAGTAAGTAGGTACATATTATCATAGGAGGTGAAAGGTGTGTGTCATGCTCATGCCGATAGATTGGTAGATAAAAATCATAGTTGAGATGATGGTTTCACAAGTTGAACATTATAATTGTATAAGTATTACATAAGTGTCCACCTGATGATGATCCAATGGTCGAAATGCGCATCGTGTAATATACATGGTATCCTTATCCTGTTGAATGATGCTTTTTTGAGTGTTCTTTTACCCTAACTTTTACAATATCTCTAACCGTTTTGTCGCTATAGCTGAAAACCGCCAATCTGTCCAAAAGCGATCAAAATACCGCCAAGCGCAGCGACCATCTTAACCAAACGTTTTGTGTTGCATCCTTGTCACATTAGACAGCTACATTCTACATACCAAATTTCAAGTCTCTAGCTCTTACCGTTCTCGAGATATTTTGTTTACAGACAGACACAGACACACGGACCAATGGCTGAAACTTTGGATTTAGGCTCCAGGGACCTCAAAACGTGTTTTACTTTCCATTACATTACTTTCCTTCCTATGGAATAAGGAAAGTAAAAAAAAAAAAATTATCGATTCAAGTAAACAAAGAGACACATCATATTATACCATATTTTGAGGGATCAAAACCCCACTCTTCAACCCACCGGGAGAGCAGTTTGGCTCTCTTCTCATTCGCACGGACAGACAACTTTACAATAAAGTATAAACTCGTGACGAAATGAAATACAAATACCTAGGTAGGTATGTTTGAGAAAACAACACGATTGGTGGCCCTGAAAAGGGCCGTTTTAAGAAGGGTTGGTCTGCTGCTGATGGGGTGAGACAGCTGGTGGTGCTTAACCGCCGAAACCGTACAGGGTGCGGCCTTGACGTTTGAGCGCGTAGACGACGTCCATGGCGGTGACGGTCTTTCTCTTGGCGTGCTCGGTGTAGGTGACGGCGTCGCGGATCACGTTCTCGAGGAACACCTTGAGAACGCCACGGGTCTCCTCGTAGATGAGCCCGGAGATACGCTTGACTCCACCTCGACGCGCCAGACGACGGATGGCGGGCTTGGTGATTCCCTGGATGTTGTCACGGAGTACTTTCCTGTGCCGCTTGGCGCCTCCTTTTCCGAGTCCCTTTCCTCCCTTACCACGGCCGGTCATGATGAATGCTGCTAGTTTGCTGCTACGAAAAACACGAACAACAAGCGAGTTTGAGATGTTTGATGGAGACCATTTTCGTTCGAACTAAAAACAGCGTGCCGTTTGTTGAGGGGCTCGCAAGCTGTGCCGGTAACTGAGGTGCTCGCGAGGAAGATTCTTGCATTGGAGTGACTTGAGGCCAATAGAGAGTCGTAAGGCGTTGTGATTGGCTTCGGTTTGTGGTGCGTTTGAGTACAAGTAAAGCGCGACGTTCTGCGAAACTCATCATTTTCATCTCGTTCTTTCGTCCGAGCAGATCTAACCCGTTACAATTTATAATGGCAGCTGGCAAGTCGAGCGGTAAAGCAGTGAAGAAAGCCGGAAAGGCCCAGAAGAACATCGCCAAGTCCGACAAGAAGAAGAAGCACCGCAGGAAGGAGTCGTACGCCATCTACATCTACAAGGTGCTCAAGCAGGTGCACCCGGACACCGGAGTCTCCTCGAAGGCCATGAGCATCATGAACAGTTTCGTCAACGACATTTTCGAACGCATCGCCGCCGAGTCCTCCCGTCTGGCCCACTACAACAAGCGGTCCACGATCACGAGTCGGGAAATCCAGACTGCCGTGCGTCTCCTGCTCCCCGGTGAGCTGGCCAAGCACGCCGTGTCCGAGGGCACCAAGGCCGTGACCAAGTACACCAGCTCCAAGTAAACTGCTGCTGCTTGTTTACATCTCCTCGCTCCCCACCCTTACTTAAAACGGCCCTTTTCAGGGCCACCATAAATTCTTCCCAACCAAATTTTCTACCATATCCGTAACAACAAGAGATATTGGTACAATTTCAACGCGGAACCACGACTTCGTACGCCATCTTACATTCCTGTTTTGTTCGTGCTACGGTCTCAAGTAGGAGAGTAAGATCCTACGTACTCCAGCTGTCGTCTCCCGACTGTCTATTGAATTGAATTGAATTGAATGTTCTTATATATTTTTTCATAATAGATTTATACAATAAAAATCTCCTAAGCTAAGCCTAACTTATTACTCATGAAGTTAAACTTCTAATTTGGGGGTTTTAGGTATGGTTTTGGGGGGGGGGGGTCTACTCTCATAACTTTTTCGATATCTCTAACCGTTTAGTGAAAACCGCCAAAATCGGTTATTTCCGCCTGTGCGAAGAGCCCGGTGCAACTTTTGCCAATTTTCAGATTTTTCCCATTACTTACTCTTTTCGCACCTCTATATCTCCGGAACTACTTGATAGAGCTCAAAATTTCAAGACATGTTTATATACCTTACCGAAATATGTGCCCTGAATTTCAAAAGTTTATCTCGAGAGGAAGCCGATCTATGAAGGTGAGAAAAACCTGCCGAATCGGTTCGTGTAAAGATACACAGGCGTGCGTACTGGAACTTGGCCTGGCGTGCGTACTGGAACTTGGCCCACCACCACCAGCACCACCACCACCACCACCACACCAACAACAACAACAACAACACCGACAACAACACCGACAACAACACCAACAACAACAACACACAACAACAACAACAACAACAACAACTCACGGAAAATTTTCAAAAGCTCGCAAATATATAGATAATAAGGAGATCTGTACCTACTAATGATGTGTAAATACACACTTAGAAAAAAGGAGTGAGATCCCCCCACAAAAACACAAATGTGAAAAAAAGGCCAAGTTCCTATCAAAAAATGTCGGCCTATAAAAGTGGTGAGATCAGAAAATTAAGGCCAAGTCTTCGTGTCTGCTGAAAATGCTGGATCTCAATTCCTTCAACCTTCTCTCAATTTCAACTTGACAATGTTTTCCTTTTATTTTCATGTTAATAATAGGTACCGCATTTTAGGTATTAATTTGAGAAGGAAAAATATTGCCAAGTTGAAATTGAGAGAAGGTTGAAGGAATTGAGATCCAGCATTTTCAGCAGACACGAAAAATTGGGAATGCAGACTTGGCCTTAATTTTCAGCTCCTCGATTACAATTACAATAATTGAGGAGCTGGGTGCAAAAAGGGAAATATGGATTCTTTGCCCTTTTTCCGCAAAACGGTTTTTTGAATAGAACGTGGTGCGCTCTATCTTCCAGCGTTTGGACTGCAGTGATAACTTTTTTTTTTTTTTTTTTTATGAGTTACAGCGTTTTTTGTAAACACACTTTTCAAGGATTTTGATGAAAAATTGAAAACTTTAAAGTTAATAAATCAGTTTGACGATTTTCATTTATTGCCCTTTTTGCAACCAGCTCCTCAATCGCGATCTCTAATTGTATTTTGTAACATTAGTAATGGGAATTACTTTTTTAACAACAGTTAGGTTAGGTTAGGTTAGCTTAGGTTAGGTTAGGTTAGCTTAGGTTAGGTTAGGTTAGCTTAGGTTAGGTTAGGTTAGCTTAGGTTAGGTTAGGTTAGCTTAGGTTAGGTTAGGTTAGCTTAGGTTAGGTTAGGTTAGCTTAGGTTAGGTTAGGTTAGCTTAGGTTAGGTTAGGTTAGCTTAGGTTAGGTTAGGTTAGCTTAGGTTAGGTTAGGTTAGCTTAGGTTAGGTTAGGTTAGCTTAGGTTAG
>NW_007382473.1:0-1699 GCF_000475195.1 Diaphorina citri | reverse complement strand
ACGCTTCCCAAGAATCGATGTGACGTAACAATTTTCAAACCAAGTCCACTGAATAAAGTTTCCGCTTCTTGTTTATTATTAGCCTTTACTAATAGGAAACTTTTACTTGGTTCTGGGTAGTAGCCATATTTTGGACCTTCCTTTAACAAGATATTCAACCAAACATGAATTTTTGCAAATTTACCAAAACATGCAGAATCATCAGCATACCAATTTTGAATATAGTTGGCTGGATTCATGCATTTCCTGATGAGTGGAAGTGTTGCTATGGCGTACATGTGCATTGCCAAAGGATCACCTTGAGTTGTTCCTTCACGGCTTAATATGTAAGGCGAATCTTTGATAACAAAGATAGGATTACCTCTGTAGGTGTTGAAAAGAAATTTAGCACATCTCGGCCAATATATTCTGATATGCCACAATGCCAATATTCGATTAAGAGCATTAAATCCATTTGACGCATCGATTAGAAGAATGCCCTCATCATCTTCTGCATTCTCAAAACATTGTGACATCGCATGAGCCGCTCCTTCGATTCCAGATTTTATTCCCGTACATAATTGATCCGAACCACATTCTTGCTGGACATCGTCACCAGTGGCTAAGGCCATTGCTTTAGCAATCACACGTTGTAGAACTTCACTGATACCTATGGGGCGAACGCCTGGGCATTTGTCTAACGCAATACCACGTCTTGCTAGTAAAGCCCGTATTGAGTCCCAATTCACAACCTCATTAGCCATTCTACGTGCAAGTGATGCAATTGCTTCTCTTAGGCGCGAACTGTGATTTCCATAACGGATTAAGAAGCTTTTCCATAAATTTAATCGGACTACCTGAACTACCTTTTTTCCAAGGAAAACTCAACTTCCTTCGCTCGAATGAATTGGACATTATTAGAGCGAAAAATCGCAAACTCTGTGAACTTTTTCATTCGAACGGCAAATTAGGTACCTACCTACATTTATCTACCTACAAAAATATAATTTTCGATTCGTTTCAAAGCTACCCTACTTTTTCGGAGTTTTTCACAACTTTTTACGTAAGAATCGACCCTTTCTTCATACCTACCTACTGTTTTCACCCAAATGCAACTGCTCCGTTCTTTGTATTGAATGGAAATTGTTTTGTATTGAAATTGTAAAACCTACATGGGGGAAAAATTACAAACCAAATGAATAATAAAAAAATAGCTAGGTGTTATCCGCATCATCTTCGGAAGTAATAATTCTTGGCCCTTTTTACTCGCCTCCTCCTATAATTTGGAAAGTAGGTACCTACTGTATTGGGGAAATAGTAGAATGTTATTGTTGTGACATTGGGCCAGGTTTTAAGGGAAATGTATCAAATTTGAATACAACAAATTCTTTGAAAAATGCCCAAAACATGCAGGAATTGGTCTAATTGGCCACATTATGCATTTGCATATGAAAATATTATTTTTTTTTTTTTATTTTTTTTTTTTTATTTATTTATTTCATAACCATATTTTACAATGTAGGAAATTAGGGGGTAGGTATAAACTTAAACTTATGAAAGTACCTATGCACAATTATTTCCTATTATACCTATGCACAATTATTTCACAAAATCTAATATGGGCTCCAGTAATGACGAACCTATAGGTAAGTAAGTATAGACACATACAGTGTACAACACCGTCCGTCGGGATACGAAGACGGTGGTCCAACGTGAGGCA